>NW_028115531.1:0-33445 GCF_964273445.1 Streptopelia decaocto | reverse complement strand
AGTTTCACGTCAAAATTGCCTCTATCCGAGAGGGCAGGAGGTCCATCTCCTTTTGGGGGTTACCTCTCTGGGACCTTTCCGACTTGCACGTCAGGGTGTTACTCCACCAGTCGATCTCCCTTTCGCACTCCCTGATGGTTTTCAGCATCTCAACCTCCTCCTTAAGTTTGACGACCACGTCGAGCAGGTCTTGCACCTGCTCACACCTCACACAGGTGGAGTGCTGGCCTCCCTCCCCCAGCAGCAGGCTCTGGCACTCCCTGCAGCCGAGACCTGAACAGCCACCGCTCGGGACAGAGCCTCAGTCTGCGTAGCCACAGTCTGTTAGAGACAAGCTCTCCTCCTGGAGACGCCCATGGTCGTCAGCAGTCTGGGGCACTGGTAATAAGCTAGAGGGGCTGACAAGCAACAAGTGCTCTCTGCACCCTGCTGCACAAGCTACCACACCTGCTGCTGCAGCACAGTGTGGGTGGGACTCACCTGCTACACAAGCTGGTTGCTCCTCCCTGCACCTGGTGACTAGTCGCTGCCCTCCCAAAGGCTTTTTCAAGGCAAGGGGAGGGGGTGTGGTCGCCGTCACCGTGGGAACGCCCCCGCCACGTCAGCCGCTCTGTCGCAATGGCTGCCGGGGCTTTGGCGATCGGGACCCGCCGGGAATCAACGCTGTCCCTGTACGTTTCCCTCTGAGCTTCCTGATCTCGGCTGAACCTCGTGGTCGGCTTAACCCCGCCGGCTCCGGCTCTCGCTGGGCTGGCTCCGATCAGCTGACTGAATGCTAGTATCGAGTTTCAGCCGCTTTTAAACCTCCCGCGTCACCGTGGGATCGCCCCCCGCCACGTCAGCCGCTCTGTCGCAATGGCTGCCGGGGCTTTGGCGATCGGGACCCGCCGGGAATCACGCTGTCCCTGTACGTTTCCCTCTGAGCTTCCTAATCTCGGCTGAACCTCGTGGTCGGTTGAACCCTGCCGGCTCCGGCTCTCGCTGGGCTGGCTCCGATCAGTTCCCTTCAAAATTTGGGAAATCCCGGTGAAACTTTTGAAATTCTCAGGAAATTTTCCAAATCCCCGACAAAATGGTGACACTTTCACGTCAAAATCTCTAAAACTCCAGTGGAGATTCTTAAAATCAATGTTGACATGTTTGGAGTTCCCTTCAAAATGTTGGAAATCCCGGGGAAACTTTGGAAATTCTCAGGAAATTTTCCAAATCGCCGACAAAATTTTGAAACTTTCACAGCAAAATCTCTAAAATTCCACTTGAAATTTTTTCAAAGTCCCTTCAAAATTTTCCAATTTTTGTCCCAATTCTTCCCATTCCCATTGAAACTTTTCAAATCCCTCTCAAAATTGTTGAAATTCTCTTGAAGCTTTTAAAATTCTCTCTAGAATTTTCAAAATCCATGTCCACATGTTTACAATTTCACGTCAAAAAATGGCTAAAATTCCAGTTGAAATTTTTTCAAAGTCCCTTCATAATTTTCCAATTTTCTCCCCAATTCTTCACATTCCCATTGAAATTTTTCAAATCCCCCTCAACATTGTTGAAACCTAGATGAAGCTTTTAAAATTCTCTCTAGAATATTCCAAATCCACCTCAACATGTTTACAATTTCACGTCAAAATTGCTAAAATTCCAGTTGAAATTTTTTCAAAGTCCCTGAAAAATTTTCCAATTTTCGTCGCAATTCTTCCCATTCCCATTGAAACTTTTCAAATCCCTCTCAAAATGGTTGAAACCCTGATGAAGCTTTTAAAATTCTCTCTAGAATTTTCCAAATCCACCTCAACATGTTTACAATTTCACGTCAAAATTGCTAAAATTCCAGTGGAAATTTTTTCAAAGTCCCTTCAAAATTTTCCAATTTTTGTCCAAATTCTTCCCATTCCCAGTGAAACTTTTCAAATCACTCTCAACATTGTTGAAACCTAGATGAAGCTTTTAAAATTCTCTCTATAATTTTCAAAATCTACCTCAATATGTTTACAATTTCACGTCAAAATTGCTAAAATTCCAGTTGAAATTTTTTCAAAGTCCCTTCAAAATTTTCCAATTTTCGTCCCAATTCTTCACATTCCCACTGAAACTTTTCAAATCCCTCTCAACATTGTTGAAATCCTGTTGAAAGTTTGAAACTTCTCTCTAGAATTTTCCAAATCTACCTCAACATGTTTACAATTTCACCTCAAAATTGCTAAAATTCCAGTTGAAATTTTTTCAAAGTCCCTGAAAAACTTTCCAATTTCCGTCCCAATTCTTCCCATTCCCATTGAAACTTTTCAAATCCCTCTCAACATTGTTGAAATCCTGTTGAATATTTGAAACTTCTCTCTGGAATTTTCCAAATCCACCTCAACATGTTTACAATTTCACGTCAAAATGGCTAAAATTCCAGTTGAAGTTTTTTCAAAGTCCCTTCATAATTTTCCAATTTTCTCCCCAATTCTTCCCATTCCCATTGAAACTTTTCAAATCACTCTCAACATTGTTGAAACCTAGATGAAGCTTTTAAAATTCTCTCTACAATTTTCAAAATCTACCTCAACATGTTTACAATTTCACGTCAAAATTGCTAAAATTCCAGTTGAAATTTTTCAAAGTCCCTTAAAAATTTTCCAATTTTTGTCCCAAATCTTCCCATTCCCATTGAAACTTTTCAAATCCCTCTCAACATTGTTGAAATCCTGTTGAAAGTTTGAAACTTCCCTCTAGAATTTTCCAAATCCACCTCAACATGTTTACAATTTCACGTCAAAATTGCTAAAATTCCAGTTGAAATTTTTTCAAAGTCCCTTCAAAATTTTCCAATTTTCGTCCCAATTCTTCCCATTCCCATTGAAACTTTTCAAATCCCTCTCAACATTGTTGAAATCCTGTTGAATGTTTGAAACTTCTCTCTGGAATTTTCCAAGTCCACCTCAACATGTTTACAATTTCACGTCAAAATTGCTAAAATTCCAGTTGAAATTTTTTCAAAGTCCCTTCAAAATTTTCCAGTTTTTGTCCCAAATCTTCCCATTCCCATTGAAACTTTTCAAATCCCTCTCAACATTGTTGAAACCTAGATGAAGCTTTTAAAATTCTCCCTAGAATTTTCCAAATCCACCTCAACATGTTTACAATTTCACGTCAAAATTGCTAAAATTCCAGTTGGAATTTTTTCAAAGTCCCTGAAAAATTTTCCAATTTCCGTCCCAACTCTTCCCATTCCCATTGAAACTTTTCAAATCCCTCTCAACATTGTTGAAATTCTGTTGAAGCTTTAAAAATCTCTCAAGACTGTTCCAAATCCACCTCAACATGTTTACAATTTCACGTCAAAATTGCTAAAATTCCAGTTGAAATTTTTTCAAAGTCCCTGAAAAATTCTCCAATTTTCGTCCCAGTTCTTCCCATTCCCATTGAAATTTTTCAAATCCCTCTCAACATTGTTGAAATCCTGTTGAAAGTTTTAAAATTCTCTCTAGAATGTTCCAAATCCACCTCAACATGTTTACAATTTCACGTCAAAATTGCTAAAATTCCAGTTGAAATTTTTTCAAAGTCCCTTCAGAATTTTCCAGTTTTCGTCCCAATTCTTCCCATTCCCAATGAAACTTTTCAAATCCCTCTCAACGTTGTTGATATCCTGTTGAAGCTTTTAAAATTCTCTCTAGAATTTTCCAAATCCATGTCCACATGTTTACAGTTTCACGTCAAAATTGCCTCTATCCGAGAGGGCAGGAGGTCCATCTCCTTTTGGGGGTTACCTCTCTGGGACCTTTCCGACTTGCACGTCAGGGTGTTACTCCACCAGTCGATCTCCCTTTCACACTCCCTGATGGTCCTCAGCGTCTCAACCTCCTCCTTAAGTTTGACGACCACGTCGAGCAGGTCTTGCACCTGCTCACACCTCACACAGGTGGAGTGCTGGCCTCCCTCCCCCAGCAGCAGGCTCTGGCACTCCCTGCAGAGACCTGAACAGCCACCGCTCGGGACAGAGCCTCAGTCTGCGTAGCCACAGTCTGTTAGAGACAAGCTCTCCTCCTGGAGACGCCCATGGTCGTCAGCAGTCTGGGGCGCTGGTAATAAGCTAGAGGGGCTGACAAGCAACAAGTGCTCTCTGCACCCTGCTGCACAAGCTACCACACCTGCTGCTGCAGCACAGTGTGGGTGGGACTCACCTGCTACACAAGCTGGTTGCTCCTCCCTGCACCTGGTGACTAGTCGCTGCCCTCCCAAAGGCTTTTTCAAGGCAAGGGGAGGGGGTGTGGTCGCCGTCACCGTGGGAACGCCCCCGCCACGTCAGCCGCTCTGTCGCAATGGCTGCCGGGGCTTTGGCGATCGGGACCCGCCGGGAATCAACGCTGTCCCTGTACGTTTCCCTCTGAGCTTCCTGATCTCGGCTGAACCTCGTGGTCGGCTTAACCCCGCCGGCTCCGGCTCTCGCTGGGCTGGCTCCGATCAGCTGACTGAATGCTAGTATCGAGTTTCAGCCGCTTTTAAACCTCCCGCGTCACCGTGGGATCGCCCCCCGCCACGTCAGCCGCTCTGTCGCAATGGCTGCCGGGGCTTTGGCGATCGGGACCCGCCGGGAATCACGCTGTCTCTGTACGTTTCCCTCTGAGCTTCCTAATCTCGGCTGAACCTCGTGGTCGGTTGAACCCTGCCGGCTCCGGCTCTCGCTGGGCTGGCTCCGATCAGTTCCCTTCAAAATTTGGGAAATCCCGGTGAAACTTTTGAAATTCTCAGGAAATTTTCCAAATCCCCGACAAAATGGTGACACTTTCACGTCAAAATCTCTAAAACTCCAGTGGAGATTCTTAAAATCAATGTTGACATGTTTGGAGTTCCCTTCAAAATGTTGGAAATCCCGGGGAAACTTTGGAAATTCTCAGGAAATTTTCCAAATCGCCGACAAAATTTTGAAACTTTCACATCAAAATCTCTAAAATTCCACTTGAAATTTTTTCAAAGTCCCTTCAAAATTTTCCAATTTTTGTCCCAATTCTTCCCATTCCCATTGAAACTTTTCAAATCCCTCTCAAAATTGTTGAAATTCTCTTGAAGCTTTTAAAATTCTCTCTAGAATTTTCAAAATCCATGTCCACATGTTTACAATTTCACGTCAAAAAATGGCTAAAATTCCAGTTGAAATTTTTTCAAAGTCCCTTCATAATTTTCCAATTTTCTCCCCAATTCTTCACATTCCCATTGAAATTTTTCAAATCCCCCTCAACATTGTTGAAACCTAGATGAAGCTTTTAAAATTCTCTCTAGAATATTCCAAATCCACCTCAACATGTTTACAATTTCACGTCAAAATTGCTAAAATTCCAGTTGAAATTTTTTCAAAGTCCCTGAAAAATTTTCCAATTTTCGTCGCAATTCTTCCCATTCCCATTGAAACTTTTCAAATCCCTCTCAAAATGGTTGAAACCCTGATGAAGCTTTTAAAATTCTCTCTAGAATTTTCCAAATCCACCTCAACATGTTTACAATTTCACGTCAAAATTGCTAAAATTCCAGTGGAAATTTTTTCAAAGTCCCTTCAAAATTTTCCAATTTTTGTCCAAATTCTTCCCATTCCCAGTGAAACTTTTCAAATCCCTCTCAACATTGTTGAAACCTAGATGAAGCTTTTAAAATTCTCTCTATAATTTTCAAAATCTACCTCAATATGTTTACAATTTCACGTCAAAATTGCTAAAATTCCAGTTGAAATTTTTTCAAAGTCCCTTCAAAATTTTCCAATTTTCGTCCCAATTCTTCACATTCCCACTGAAACTTTTCAAATCCCTCTCAACATTGTTGAAATCCTGTTGAAAGTTTGAAACTTCTCTCTAGAATTTTCCAAATCTACCTCAACATGTTTACAATTTCACCTCAAAATTGCTAAAATTCCAGTTGAAATTTTTTCAAAGTCCCTGAAAAACTTTCCAATTTCCGTCCCAATTCTTCCCATTCCCATTGAAACTTTTCAAATCCCTCTCAACATTGTTGAAATCCTGTTGAATATTTGAAACTTCTCTCTGGAATTTTCCAAATCCACCTCAACATGTTTACAATTTCACGTCAAAATGGCTAAAATTCCAGTTGAAGTTTTTTCAAAGTCCCTTCATAATTTTCCAATTTTCTCCCCAATTCTTCCCATTCCCATTGAAACTTTTCAAATCACTCTCAACATTGTTGAAACCTAGATGAAGCTTTTAAAATTCTCTCTACAATTTTCAAAATCTACCTCAACATGTTTACAATTTCACGTCAAAATTGCTAAAATTCCAGTTGAAATTTTTCAAAGTCCCTTAAAAATTTTCCAATTTTTGTCCCAAATCTTCCCATTCCCATTGAAACTTTTCAAATCCCTCTCAACATTGTTGAAATCCTGTTGAAAGTTTGAAACTTCCCTCTAGAATTTTCCAAATCCACCTCAACATGTTTACAATTTCACGTCAAAATTGCTAAAATTCCAGTTGAAATTTTTTCAAAGTCCCTTCAAAATTTTCCAATTTTCGTCCCAATTCTTCCCATTCCCATTGAAACTTTTCAAATCCCTCTCAACATTGTTGAAATCCTGTTGAATGTTTGAAACTTCTCTCTGGAATTTTCCAAGTCCACCTCAACATGTTTACAATTTCACGTCAAAATTGCTAAAATTCCAGTTGAAATTTTTTTAAGGTCCCTGAAAAACTTTCCAATTTTCGTCCCAATTCTTCACATTCCCAGTGAAACTTTTCAAATCACTCTCAACATTGTTGAAACCTAGATGAAGCTTTTAAAATTCTCTCTATAATTTTCAAAATCTACCTCAACATGTTTACAATTTCACGTCAAAATTGCTAAAATTCCAGTTGAAATTTTTTCAAAGTCCCTTCAAAATTTTCCAGTTTTTGTCCCAAATCTTCCCATTCCCATTGAAACTTTTCAAATCCCTCTCAACATTGTTGAAACCTAGATGAAGCTTTTAAAATTCTCCCTAGAATTTTCCAAATCCACCTCAACATGTTTACAATTTCACGTCAAAATTGCTAAAATTCCAGTTGGAATTTTTTCAAAGTCCCTGAAAAATTTTCCAATTTCCGTCCCAACTCTTCCCATTCCCATTGAAACTTTTCAAATCCCTCTCAACATTGTTGAAATTCTGTTGAAGCTTTAAAAATCTCTCAAGACTGTTCCAAATCCACCTCAACATGTTTACAATTTCACGTCAAAATTGCTAAAATTCCAGTTGAAATTTTTTCAAAGTCCCTGAAAAATTCTCCAATTTTCGTCCCAGTTCTTCCCATTCCCATTGAAATTTTTCAAATCCCTCTCAACATTGTTGAAATCCTGTTGAAAGTTTTAAAATTCTCTCTAGAATGTTCCAAATCCACCTCAACATGTTTACAATTTCACGTCAAAATTGCTAAAATTCCAGTTGAAATTTTT
The DNA here is from genome assembly GCF_964273445.1 of Streptopelia decaocto. Lineage (NCBI taxonomy): Eukaryota > Metazoa > Chordata > Aves > Columbiformes > Columbidae > Streptopelia > Streptopelia decaocto. The sequence goes on along the minus strand of NW_028115531.1, from coordinate 26,041 downwards.
TCAAAGTCCCTTCAGAATTTTCCAGTTTTCGTCCCAATTCTTCCCATTCCCAATGAAACTTTTCAAATCCCTCTCAACGTTGTTGATATCCTGTTGAAGCTTTTAAAATTCTCTCTAGAATTTTCCAAATCCATGTCCACATGTTTACAGTTTCACGTCAAAATTGCCTCTATCCGAGAGGGCAGGAGGTCCATCTCCTTTTGGGGGTTACCTCTCTGGGACCTTTCCGACTTGCACGTCAGGGTGTTACTCCACCAGTCGATCTCCCTTTCACACTCCCTGATGGTCCTCAGCGTCTCAACCTCCTCCTTAAGTTTGACGACCACGTCGAGCAGGTCTTGCACCCGCTCACACCTCACACAGGTGGAGTGCTGGCCTCCCTCCCCCAGCAGCAGGCTCTGGCACTCCCTGCAGCCGAGACCTGAAAAGCCACCGCTCGGGACAGAGCCTCAGTCTGCGTAGCCACAGTCTGTTAGAGACAAGCTCTCCTCCTGGAGACGCCCATGGTCGTCAGCAGTCTGGGGCGCTGGTAATAAGCTAGAGGGGCTGACAAGCAACAAGTGCTCTCTGCACCCTGCTGCACAAGCTACCACACCTGCTGCTGCAGCACAGTGTGGGTGGGACTCACCTGCTACACAAGCTGGTTGCTCCTCCCTGCACCTGGTGACTAGTCGCTGCCCTCCCAAAGGCTTTTTCAAGGCAAGGGGAGGGGGTGTGGTCGCCGTCACCGTGGGAACGCCCCCGCCACGTCAGCCGCTCTGTCGCAATGGCTGCCGGGGCTTTGGCGATCGGGACCCGCCGGGAATCACGCTGTCCCTGTACGTTTCCCTCTGAGCTTCCTGATCTCGGCTGAACCTCGTGGTCGGCTGAACCCCGCCGGCTCCGGCTCTCGCTGGGCTGGCTCCGATCAGCTGACTGAATGCTAGTATCGAGTTTCAGCCGCTTTTAAACCTCCCGCGTCACCGTGGGAACGCCCCCCGCCACGTCAGCCGCTCTGTCGCAATGGCTGCCGGGGCTTTGGCGATCGGGACCCGCCGGGAATCACGCTGTCCCTGTACGTTTCCCTCTGAGCTTCCTAATCTCGGCTGAACCTCGTGGTCGGTTGAACCCTGCCGGCTCCGGCTCTCGCTGGGCTGGCTCCGATCAGTTCCCTTCAAAATTTGGGAAATCCCGGTGAAACTTTTGAAATTCTCAGGAAATTTTCCAAATCCCCGACAAAATGGTGACACTTTCACGTCAAAATCTCTAAAACTCCAGTGGAGATTCTTAAAATCAATGTTGACATGTTTGGAGTTCCCTTCAAAATGTTGGAAATCCCGGGGAAACTTTGGAAATTCTCAGGAAATTTTCCAAATCGCCGACAAAATTTTGAAACTTTCACATCAAAATCTCTAAAATTCCACTTGAAATTTTTTCAAAGTCCCTTCAAAATTTTCCAATTTTCGTCCCAATTCTTCCCATTCTCATTGAAACTTTTCAAATCCCTCTCAAAATGGTTGAAACCGTGATGAAGCTTTTAAAATTCTCTCTATAATTTTCCAAATCCACCTCAACATGTTTACAATTTCACGTCAAAATTGCTAAAATTCCAGTTGAAATTTTTTCAAATCCCTTAAAAATTTTCCAATTTTTTTCCCAATTCTTCCCATTCCCAGTGAAACTTTTCAAATCACTCTCAACATTGTTGAAACCTAGATGAAGCTTTTAAAATTCTCTCTATAATTTTCAAAATCTACCTGAACATGTTTACAATTTCACATCAAAATTGCTAAAATTCCAGTTGAAATTTTTTCAAAGTCCCTTAAAAATTTTCCAATTTTCGTCCCAATTCTTCACATTCCCACTGAAACTTTTCAAATCCCTCTCAACATTGTTGAAATCCTGTTGAAAGTTTTAAACTTCTCTCTAGAATTTTCCAAATCTACCTCAACATGTTTACAATTTCACGTCAAAATTGCTAAAATTCCAGTTGAAATTTTTCAAAGTCCCTTAAAAATTTCCCAATTTTTGTCCCAATTCTTCCCATTCCCATTGAAACTTTGCAAATCCCTCTCAAAATTGTTGAAATTCTCTTGAAGCTTTTAAAATTCTCTCTAGAATGTTCCAAATCCACCTCAACATGTTTACAATTTCACGTCAAAATTGCTAAAATTCCAGTTGAAATTTTTCAAAGTCCCTTAAAAATTTTCCAATTTTTGTCCCAAATCTTCCCATTCCCATTGAAACTTTTCAAATCCCTCTCAACATTGTTGAAATCCTGTTGAAAGTTTCAAACTTCCCTCTAGAATTTTCCAAATCCACCTCAACATGTTTACAATTTCACGTCAAAATTGCTAAAATTCCAGTTGAAATTTTTTCAAAGTCCCTTCAAAATTTTCCAATTTTTGTCCCAATTCTTCCCATTCCCATTGAAACTTTTCAAATCCCTCTCCACATTGTTGAAATTCTGTTGAAGCTTTTAAAATTCTCTCTCGAATTTTCCAAATCCACCTCAACATGTTTACAATTTCACGTGAAAATTGCTAAAATTCCAGTTGAAATTTTTTCAAAGTCCCTGAAAAACTTTCCAATTTTCGTCCCAATTCTTCACATTCCCATTGAAACTTTTCAAATCCCCCTCAATATTGTTGAAATCCTGATGAAGATTTTAAAATTCTCTCTAGAATGTTCCAAATCCACCTCAACATGTTTACAATTTCACGTCAAAATTGCTAAAATTCCAGTTGAAATTTTTTCCAAGTCCCTTAAAAATTCTCCAATTTTCATCCCAAATCTTCCCATTCCCATTGAAACTTTTCAAATCCCTCTCAAAATGGTTGAAATTCTGTTGAAGCTTTAAAATTCTCTCAAGAATGTCCCAAATCCACCTCAACATGTTTACAATTTCACGTCAAAATTGCTAAAATTCCAGTTGAAATTTTTTCAAAGTCCCTTCAAAATTTTCCAATTTTCGTCCCAATTCTTCCCATTCCCATTGAAACTTTTCAAATCCCTCTCAACATTGTTGAAATCCTGTTGAATGTTTGAAACTTCCCTCTGGAATTTTCCAAATCCACCTCAACATGTTTACAATTTCACGTCAAACTTGCTAAAATTCCAGTTGAAATTTTTTCAAAGTCCCTGAAAAATTCTCCAATTTTCATCCCAATTCTTCCCATTCCCATTGAAACTTTTCAAATCCCTCTCAACATTGTTGAAATCCTGTTGAATGTTTGAAATTTCCCTCTATAATTTTCCAAATCCACCTCAACATGTTTACAATTTCACGTCAAAATTGCTAAAATTCCAGTTGAAATTTTTTCAAAGTCCCTGAAAAATTCTCCAATTTTCGTCCCAATTCTTCCCATTCCCATTGAAACTTTTCAAATCCCTCTCAACGTTGTTGATATTCTGTTGAAGCTTTTAAAATTCTCTCTAGAATTTTCCAAATCCGTGTCCACATGTTTACAGTTTCACGTCAAAATTGCCTCTATCCGAGAGGGCAGGAGGTCCATCTCCTTTTGGGGGTTACCTCTCTGGGACCTTTCCGACTTGCACGTCAGGGTGTTACTCCACCAGTCGATCTCCCTTTCACACTCCCTGATGGTCCTCAGCGTCTCAACCTCCTCCTTAAGTTTGACGACCATGTCGAGCAGGTCTTGCACCTGCTCACACCTCACACAGGTGGAGTGCTGGCCTCCCTCCCCCAGCAGCAGGCTCTGGCACTCCCTGCAGCCGAGACCTGAACAGCCACCGTTCGGGACAGAGCCTCAGTCTGCGTAGCCACAGTCTGTTAGAGACAAGCTCTCCTCCTGGAGACGCCCATGGTCGTCAGCAGTCTGGGGCGCTGGTAATAAGCTAGAGGGGCTGACAAGCAACAAGTGCTCTCTGCACCCTGCTGCACAAGCTACCACACCTGCTGCTGCAGCACAGTGTGGGTGGGACTCACCCGCTACACAAGCTGGTTGCTCCTCCCTGCACCTGGTGACTAGTCGCTGCCCTCCCAAAGGCTTTTTCAAGGCAAGGGGAGGGGGTGTGGTCGCCGTCACCGTGGGAACGCCCCCGCCACGTCAGCCGCTCTGTCGCAATGGCTGCCGGGGCTTTGGCGATCGGGACCCGCCGGGAATCACGCTGTCCCTGTACGTTTCCCTCTGAGCTTCCTGATCTCGGCTGAACCTCGTGGTCGGCTGAACCCCGCCGGCTCCGGCTCTCGCTGGGCTGGCTCCGATCAGCTGACTGAATGCTAGTATCGAGTTTCAGCCGCTTTTAAACCTCCCGCGTCACCGTGGGAACGCCCCCCGCCACGTCAGCCGCTCTGTCGCAATGGCTGCCGGGGCTTTGGCGATCGGGACCCGCCGGGAATCACGCTGTCCCTGTACGTTTCCCTCTGAGCTTCCTAATCTCGGCTGAACCTCGTGGTCGGTTGAACCCTGCCGGCTCCGGCTCTCGCTGGGCTGGCTCCGATCAGTTCCCTTCAAAATTTGGGAAATCCCGGTGAAACTTTTGAAATTCTCAGGAAATTTTCCAAATCCCCGACAAAATGGTGGCACTTTCACGTCAAAATCTCTAAAACTCCAGTGGAGATTCTTAAAATCAATGTTGACATGTTTGGAGTTCCCTTCAAAATGTTGGAAATCGCGGGGAAACTTTGGAAATTCTCAGGAAATTTTCCAAATCCCCGACAAAATTTTAAACTTACACATCAAAATCGCTAAAATTCCAGTTGAAATTTTTTCAAAGTCCCTTCATAATTTCCCAATTTTCGTCCCAATTCTTCCCATTCCCATTGAAACTTTTTAAATCCCTCTCAACATTGTTGAAATCCTATTTTAAGTTTGAAATTCTCTATAGAATTTTGAATATCCACATCCACATCTTTGCAATTTCACGTCAAAATTGCTAAAATTCCAGTTGAAATGTTTTCAACGTCCCTAAAATTTTCCAATTTTCGTCCCAATTCTTCCCATTCCCATTGAAACTTTTCAAATCCCTCTCAAAATTGTTGAAACCCTGATGAAGCATTCCAAATTCTCTCTAGAAAGTTCCAAATACACCTCAACATATTTACAATTTCACTTCAAAATTGCTAAAATTCCAGTTGAAATTTTTTCAAAGTCCCTTAAAAATTTTCCAATTTTCGTCCCAATTCTTCCCATTCCCATTGAAACTTTTCAAATCCCTCTCAACATTGTTGAAATCCTGTTGAAGCTTTGAAACTTCTCTGTAGAATTTTCCAAATCCACCTCAGCATGTTTACAAGTTCACGTCAAAATTGCTAAAATTCCAGTTGAAATTTTTTCAAAGTCCCTGAAAAATTTTCCAATTTTCATCCCAATTCTTCCCATTCCCATTGAAACTTTTCAAATCCCTCTCAACATTGTTGAAACCTAGATGAAGCTTTTAAAATTCTCTCTAGAATTTTCCAAATCCACCTCAACTTGTTTACAATTTCACGTCAAAATTCCTAAAATTCCAGTTGAAATTTATTCAAAGTCCCTTCCAAATTTTCCAATTTTCGTCCCAATTCTTCCCATTCCCATTGAAACTTTTCAAATCCCTCTCCAAATTGTTGAAATTCTCTTGAAGATTTTAAAATTCTCTCTAGAATTTTCAGAATCCACTTCAACATATTTACAATTTCACGTCAAAATTGCTAAAATTCCAGTTGAAATTTTTTCCAAGTCCCTGAAAAATTTTCCAATTTTTGTCCCAATTCTTCCCATTCCTATTGAAACTTTTCAAATCCCTCTCAAAATTGTTGAAATTCTCTTGAAGCTTTTACAATTCTCTCTAGAATTTTCCAAATCCACCTCAACATGTTTACAATTTCACGTCAAAACTGCTAAAATTCCAGTTGAAATTTTTTCAAAGTCCCTGAAAAGTCTTCCAATTTTTGTCCCAATTCTTCCCATTCCCATTGAAACTTTTCAAATCCCTCTCAACATTGTTGAAATCCTAATGAAGCTTTGAAAACTCTCTCTAGAATTTTCCAAATCCACCTCAACATGTTTACAATTTCACGTCAAAATAGCTAAAATTCCAGTTGAAATTTTTTCAAAGTCCCTTCAAAATTTTCCAATTTTCGTCCCAATTCTTCACATTCCCATTGAAACTTTTCAAATCCCTCTCAACATTGTTGAAATCCGGTTGAAATTTGGAAACTTCTCTCTAGAATTTTGAAAATCCACTTCAACATGGTTACAATTTCACGTCAAAATTGCTAAAATTCCAGTTGAAATTTATTCAAAGTCCCTTCCAAATTTTCCAATTTTCGTCCCAATTCTTCCCATTCCCATTGAAACTTTTCAAATCCCTCTCAACATTGTTGAAATCCTAATGAAGCTTTGAAAACTCTCTCTAGAATTTTCCAAATCCACCTCAACATGTTTACAAGTTCACGTCAAAATTGCTAAAATTCCAGTTGAAATTTTTACCAAGTCCCTGAAAATTTTCCAATTTTCATCCCAGTTCTTCACATTCCCATTGAAACTTTTCAAATCCCTCTCAAAACGGTTGAAACCCTGATGAAGCTTTTAAAATTTTCTCTAGAATTTTCCAAATCCACCTCAACATGTTTACAATTTCACGTCAAAATTGCTAAAATTCCAGTTGAAATTTTTTCCAAGTCCCTGAAAATTTTCCAATTTTCATCCCAATTCTTCACATTCCCATTGAAACTTTTCAAATCCCTCTCAAAACGGTTGAAACCCTGATGAAGCTTTTAAAATTCTCTCTAGAATTTTCAAAATCCACGTCCACAAGTTTACAATTTAACGTCAAAATTGCTAAAATTCCAGTTGAAATTTTTTCAAAGTCCCTGAAAAATTTTCCAATTTTCGTCCCAATTCTTCCCATTCCCATTGAAACTTTTCAAATCTTTCTCAAAATGGTTGAAACCCTGATGAAGCATTCAAAATTCTCTCTAGAAAGTTCCAAATACACCTCAACATGTTTACAATTTCACGTCAAAATTGCTAAAATTCCAGTTGAAATTTTTTCAAAGTCCCAGAAAAATTTTCCAATTTTCGTCCCAATTCTTCACATTCCCATTGAAACTTTTCAAATCCCTCTCAACATTGTTGAAATCCTGTTGAAGCTTTTAAAATTCTCTCTAGAATTTTCCAAATCCACCTCAACATGTTTAAAATTTCACATCAAAATTGCTAAAATTCCAGTTGAAATTTTTTCCTAGTCCCTTCCAAATTTTCCAATTTTCGTCCCAATTCTTCACATTCCCATTGAAACGTTTCAAATCCCTCTCAACATTGTTGAAATCCTGTTGAAAGTTTGAAACTTCTCTCGAGAATTTTCCAAATCCACCTCAGCATGTTTACAATTCCACGTCAAAATTGCTAAAATTCCAGTTTAAATTTTTTCAAAGTCCCTGAAAAATTTTCCAATTTTCGTCCAATTCTTCCCATTCCCATTGAAACTTTTCAAATCCCTCTCAATATTGTTGAAACCCTGTTGAAGCTTTTAAAATTCTCTCTAGAATTTTCCAAATCCACCTCAACATGTTTACAATTTCACGTCAAAATTACTAAAATTCCAGTTGAAATTTTTTCAAAGTCCCTTCCAAATTTTCCAATTTTCATCCCAATTCTTCCCATTCCCATTGAAACTTTTCAAATCCCTCTCAAAACGGTTGAAACCCTGATGAAGCTTTTAAAATTCTCCCTAGAATTTTCCAAATCCACCTCAACATGTTTACAATTTCACGTCAAAATTGCTAAAATTCCAGTTGAAATTTATTCAAAGTCCCTTCCAAATTTTCCAATTTTCGTCCCAATTCTTCCCATTCCCATTGAAACTTTTCAAATCCCTCTCAAAATTGTTGAAACCCTGATGAAGCTTTTAAAATTCTCTCTAGAATTTTCCAAATCCACCTCAACATGTTTACCATTTCACGTCAAAATTGCTAAAATTCCAGTTGTAATTTTTTTTCCAAGTCCCTGAAAATTTTTTCAATTTTCGTCCCAATTCTTCCCATTCCCATTGAAACTTTTCAAATCCCTCTCAACATTGTTGAAATCCTCTTGAAAGTTTGAGACTTCTCTCTAGAATTTTCCAAATCCACCTCAACATGTTTACAGTTTCACGTCAAAATTGCTAAAATTCCAGTTGAAATGTTTTTCAAGTCCCTGAAAATTTTCCAATTTTCGTCCCAATTCTTCCCATTCCCATTGAAACTTTTCAAATCCCTCTCAACATTGTTGAAATCCTCTTGAAGCTTTTAAAATTCTCTCTAGAATTTTCCAAATCCACCTCAACATGTTTACAATTTCACGTCAAAATTGCTAAAATTCCAGTTGAAATTTTTTCCAATTCCCTTCCAAATTTTCCAATTTTCGTCCCAATTCTTCCCATTCCCATTGAAACTTTTCAAATCCCTCTCAACATTGTTGAAATCCTGTTGAAGCTTTTAAAATTCTCTCTAGAATTTTCCAAATCCACCTCAACATGTTTACAATTTCACGTCAAAATTGCTAAAATTCCAGTTGAAATTTTTTCAAAGTCCCTTCATAATTTTCCATTTTTCGTCCCAATTCTTCACATTCCCATTGAAACTTTTCAAATCCCTCTCAACATTGTTGAAATCCTGTTGAAGCTTTTAAAATTCTCTCTAGAATTTTCCAAATCCACCTCAACATGTTTACAGTTTCACGTCAAAATTGCCTCTATCCGAGAGGGCAGGAGGTCTATCTCCTTTTGGGGGTACCTCCCTGGGACCTTACCGACTGGCACATCAGGGTGTTACTCCACCAGTCGATCTCCCTTTCACACTCCCTGATGGTCCTCAGCGTCTCAACCTCCTCCTTAAGTTTGACGACCATGTCGAGCAGGTCTTGCACCCCCTCACACCTCACACAGGTGGAGTGCTGGCCTCCCTCCCCCAGCAGCAGGCTCTGGCACTCCCTGCAGAGACCTGAACAGCCACCGTTCGGGACAGAGCCTCAGTCTGCGTAGCCACAGCCTGTTAGAGACAAGCTCTCCTCCTGGAGACGACCATGGTCGTCAGCAGTCTGGGGCGCTGGTAATAAGCTAGAGGGGCTGACAAGCAACAAGTGCTCTCTGCACCCTGCTGCACAAGCTACCACACCTGCTGCTGCAGCACAGTGTGGGTGGGACTCACCCGCTACACAAGCTGGTTGCTCCTCCCTGCACCTGGTGACTAGTCGCTGCCCTCCCAAAGGCTTTTTCAAGGCAAGGGGAGGGGGTGTGGTCGCCGTCACCGTAGGAACGCCCCCGCCACGTCAGCCGCTCTGTCGCAATGGCTGCCGGGGCTTTGGCGATCGGGACCCGCCGGGAATCGCGCTGTCCCTGTACGTTTCCCTCTGAGCTTCCTGATCTCGGCTGAACCTCGTGGTCGGCTGAACCCCGCCGGCTCCGGCTCTCGCTGGGCTGGCTCCGATCAGCTGACTGAATGCTTGTATCGAGTTTCAGCCGCTTTTAAACCTCCCGCGTCACCGTGGGAACGCCCCCCGCCACGTCAGCCGCTCTCTCGCAATGGCTGCCGGGGCTTTGGCGATCGGGACCCGCCGGGAATCACGCTGTCTCTGTACGTTTCCCTCTGAGCTTCCTGATCTCGGCTGAACCTCGTGGTCGGCTGAACCCGGCTGGCTCCGGCTCTCGCTGGGCTGGCTCCGATCAGTTCCCTTCAAAATTTGGGAAATCCCGGTGAAACTTTTGAAATTCTCAGGAAATTTTCCAAATCCCCGACAAAATGGTGACACTTTCACGTCAAAATCTCTAAAACTCCAGTGGAGATTCTTAAAATCAATGTTGACATGTTTGGAGTTCCCTTCAAAATGTTGGAAATCGCGGGGAAACTTTGGAAATTCTCAGGAAATTTTCCAAATCCCCGACTAAATTTTAAACTTACACATCAAAATTGCTAAAATTCCAGTTGAAATTTTTTCCAAGTCCCTGAAAATTTTCCAATTTTCATCCCAATTCTTCACATTCCCATTGAAACTTTTCAAATCCCTCTCAAAACGGTTGAAACCCTGATGAAGCTTTTAAAATTCTCTCTAGAATTTTCAAAATCCACGTCCACAAGTTTACAATTTCACGTCAAAATTGCTAAAATTCCAGTTGAAATGTTTTCAAAGTCCCTGAAAAATTTTCCAATTTTCATCCCAATTCTTCACATTCCCATTGAAACGTTTCAAATCCCTCTCAACATGGTTGAAATCCTGTTGAAAGTTTGAAACTTCTCTCTAGAATTTTCCAAATCCACCTCAGCATGTTTACAATTCCACGTCAAAATTGCTAAAATTCCAGTTGAAATTTTTTCAAAGTCCCTGAAAAATTTTCCAATTTTCATCCCAATTCTTCACATTCCCATTGAAACGTTTCAAATCCCTCTCAACATTGTTGAAATCCTATTGAAAGTTTGAAACTTCTCTCTAGAATTTTCCAAATCCACCTCAGCATGTTTACAAGTTCACGTCAAAATTGCTAAAATTCCAGTTGAAATTTTTTCCAAGTCCCTGAAAATTTTCCAATTTTCATCCCAATTCTTCACATTCCCATTGAAACTTTTCAAATCCCTCTCAACATTGTTGAAACCGAGATGAAGCTTTTAAAATTCTCTCTAGAATTTTCCAAATCCACCTCAACATGTTTACAAGTTCACGTCAAAATTGCTAAAATTCCAGTTGAAATTTTTTCCAAGTCCCTGAAAATTTTCCAATTTTCATCCCAATTCTTCACATTCCCATTGAAACTTTTCAAATCCCTCTCAAAACAGTTGAAACCCTGATGAAGCTTTTAAAATTCTCTCTAGAATTTTCCAAATCCACCTCAACATGTTTACAATTTCACGTCAAAATTGCTAAAATTCCAGTTGAAATTTTTTCAAAGTCCCTGAAAAATTTTCCAATTTTCGTCCCAATTCTTCCCATTCTCATTGAAACTTTTCAAATCCCTCTCAACATTGTTGAAACCGAGATGAAGCTTTTAAAATTCTCTCTAGAATTTTCCAAATCCACCTCAACATGTTTACAAGTTCACGTCAAAATTGCTAAAATTCCAGTTGAAATTTATTCAAAGTCCCTGAAAAATTTTCCAATTTTCGTCCCAATTCTTCCCATTCCCATTGAAACTTTTCAAATCCCTCTCAACATTGTTGAAACCTAGATGAAGCTTTTAAAATTCTCTCTAGAATTTTCCAAATCCACCTCAACATGTTTACAAGTTCACGTCAAAATTGCTAAAATTCCAGTTGAAATTTTTTCAAAGTCCCTTAAAAATTTTCCATTTTTCGTCCCAAATCTTCCCATTCCCATTGAAACTTTTCAAATCCCTCTCAACATTGTTGAAATCCTGTTGAAGCTTTGAAAATTCTCTCTAGAATTTTCAAAATCCACGTCAACATGTTTAAAATTTCAGGTCAAAATTGCTAAAATTCCAGTTGAAATTTTTTCAAAGTCCCTGAAAAATTTTCCAATTTTTGTCCCAATTCTTCACTTTCCATTGAAACATTTCAAATCCCTCTCCAAATTGTTGAAATTCTGTTGAAGCTTTTAAAATTCTCTCTAGAATTTTCAAAATCCACTTAAACATGTTTACAATATCACGTCAAAATTGCTAAAATTCCAGTTGAAATTTTTTCAAAGTCCCTTAAAATTTTATGATTTTGGTCCCAATTCTTCCTATTCCCATTGAAACTTTTCAAATCCCTCTCAACATTGTTGAAATCCTGTTGAAGCTTTTAAAATTCTCTCTAGAATTTTCCAAATCCACCTCAACATGTTTACAAGTTCACGTCAAAATTGCTAAAATTCCAGTTGAAATTTTTTCCAAATCCCTGAAAAATTTTCCAATTTTCATCCCAATTCTTCCCATTCCCATTGAAACATTTCAAATCCCTCTCAACATTGTTGAAATCCTATTGAAAGTTTGAAACTTCTCTCTAGAATTTTCCAAATCCACCTCAGCATGTTTACAATTTCACGTCAAAATTGCTAAAATTCCAGTTGAAATTTATGCAAAGTCCCTGAAAAATTTTCCAATTTTCGTCCCAATTCTTCCCATTCCCATTGAAACTTTTCAAATCCCTCTCAAAATTGTTGAAACCCTGATGAAGCTTTTAAAATTCTCTCTAGAATTTTCCAAATCCACCTCAACATGTTTACAAGTTCACGTCAAAATTGCTAAAATTCCAGTTGAAATTTTTTCAAAGTCCCTGAAAAATTTTCCAATTTTCGTCCCAATTCTTCCCATTCTCATTGAAACTTTTCAAATCCCTCTCAACATTCTTGAAACCGAGATGAAGCTTTTAAAATTCTCTCTAGAATTTTCCAAATCCACCTCAACATGTTTACAAGTTCACGTCAAAATTGCTAAAATTCCAGTTGAAATTTTTTCCAAGTCCCTGAAAATTTTCCAATTTTCATCCCAATTCTTCACATTCCCATTGAAACTTTTCAAATCCCTCTCAAAACAGTTGAAACCCTGATGAAGATTTTAAAATTCTCTCTAGAATTTTCCAAATCCACGTCCACAAGTTTACAATTTCACGTCAAAATTGCTAAAATTCCAGTTGAAATTTTTTCAAAGTCCCTGAAAAATTTTCCAGTTTTCGTCCCAATTCTTCCCATTCCCATTGAAACTATTCAAATCCCTCTCAAAACGGTTGAAACCCTGATGAAGCTTTTAAAATTCTCTCTAGAATTTTCCAAATCCACCTCAACATGTTTACAATTTCACGTCAAAATTGCTAAAATTCCAGTTGAAATTTATTCAAAGTCCCTTAAAAATTTTCCAATTTTCGTCCCAATTCTTCCCATTCCCATTGAAACTTTTCAAATCCCTCTCAACATTGTTGAAATCCTCTTGAAGCTTTTAAAATTCTCTCTATAATTTTCAAAATCCACCTCAACATGTTTACAGTTTCACGTCAAAATTGCCTCTATCCGAGAGGGCAGGAGGTCCATCTCCTTTTGGGGGTACCTCCCTGGGACCTTACCGACTGGCACATCAGGGTGTTACTCCACGAGTCGATCTCTCTTTCGCACTCCCTGATGGTCCTCAGCGTCTCAACCTCCTCCTTAAGTTTGACGACCATGTCGAGCAGGTCTTGCACCCGCTCACACCTCACACAGGTGGAGTGCTGGCCTCCCTCCCCCAGCAGCAGGCTCTGGCACTCCCTGCAGAGACCTGAATAGCCACCGTTCGGGACAGAGCCTCAGTCTGCGTAGCCACAGCCTGTTAGAGACAAGCTCTCCTCCTGGAGACGACCATGGTCGCCAGCAGTCTGGGGCGCTGGTAATAAGCTAGAGGGGCTGACAAGCAACAAGTGCTCTCTGCACCCTGCTGCACAAGCTACCACACCTGCTGCTGCAGCACAGTGTGGGTGGGACTCACCTGCTACACAAGCTGGTTGCTCCTCCCTGCACCTGGTGACGAGTCGCTGCCCTCCCAAAGGCTTTTTCAAGGCAAGGGGAGGGGGTGTGGTCGCCGTCACCGTAGGAACGCCCCCGCCACGTCAGCCGCTCTGTCGCAATGGCTGCCGGGGCTTTGGCGATCGGGACCCGCCGGGATTCGCGCTGTCCCTGTACGTTTCCCTCTGAGCTTCCTGATCTCGGCTGAACCTCGTGGTCGGCTGAACCCCGCCGGCTCCAGCTCTCGCTGGGCTGGCTCCGATCAGCTGACTGAATGCTTGTATCGAGTTTCAGCCGCTTTTAAACCTCCCGCGTCACCGTGGGAACGCCCCCCGCCACGTCAGCCGCTCTCTCGCAATGGCTGCCGGGGCTTTGGCGATCGGGACCCGCCGGGAATCACGCTGTCTCTGTACGTTTCCCTCTGAGCTTCCTAATCTCGGCTGAACCTCGTGGTCGGCTGAACCCGGCTGGCTCCGGCTCTCGCTGGGCTGGCTCCGATCAGTTCCCTTCAAAATTTGGGAAATCCCGGTGAAACTTTTGAAATTCTCAGGAAATTTTCCAAATCCCCGACAAAATGGTGACACTTTCACGTCAAAATCTCTAAAACTCCAGTGGAGATTCTTAAAATCAATGTTGACATGTTTGGAGTTCCCTTCAAAATGTTGGAAATCGCGGGGAAACTTTGGAAATTCTCAGGAAATTTTCCAAATCCCCGACAAAATTTTAAACTTACACATCAAAATCGCTAAAATTCCAGTTGAAATTTTTTCAAAGTCCCTTCATAATTTTCCAATATTCGTCCCAATTCTTCACATAACCATTGAAACTTTTCAAATCCCTCTCAACATTGTTGAAATCCTGTTGAAGCTTTTAAAATTCTCTCTAGAATTTTCAAAATCCACGTCAACATGTTTACAATTTCACGTCAAAATTGCTAAAATTCCAGTTGAAATTTTTTCAAAGTCCCTGAAAAATTTTCCAATTTTCGTCCTAATTCTTCACATAAACATTGAAACTTTTCAAATCCCTCTCAACATTGTTGAAACCTAGATGAAGCTTTTAAAATTCTCTCTAGAATTTTCCAAATCCACCTCAACATGTTTACAATTTCACGTCAAAATTGCTAAAATTCCAGTTGAAATTTTTTCAAAGTCCCTGAAAAATTTTCCAATTTTCGTCCCAATTCTTCACATAAACATTGAAACTTTTCAAATCCCTCTCAACATTGTTGAAACCTAGATGAAGCTTTTAAAATTCTCTCTAGAATTTTCCAAATCCACCTCAACATGTTTACAATTTCACGTCAAAATTGCTAAAACTCCAGTTGAAATGTTTTCAAAGTCCCTTAAAAATTTTCCAATTTCCGTCCCAATTCTTCCCATTCCCATTGAAACTTTTCAAATCCCTCTCAACATTGTTGAAATTCTCTTGAAGCTTTTAAAATTCTCTCTAGAATTTTCAAAATCCACCTCAACATGTTTACAAGTTCACGTCAAAATTGCTAAAATTCCAGTTGAAATTTTTTCAAAGTCCCTTAAAATTTTCCAATTTTCATCCCAATTCTTCACATTCCCATTGAAACTTTTCAAATCCCTCTCAAAACGGTTGAAACCCTGATGACGCTTTTAAAATTCTCTCTAGAATTTTCCAAATCCCCGTCAACATGTTTACAATTTCACGTCAAAATTGCTAAAATTCCAGTTGAAAAGTTTTCAAAGTCCCTGAAAAATTTTCCAATTTCCATCCCAATTCTTCCCATTCCCATTGAAACTTTTCAAATCCCTCTCAACATTGTTGAAATCCTGTTGAAGCTTTTAAAATTCTCTCTATAATTTTCCAAATCCACCTCAACATGTTTACAATTTCACGTCAAAACTGCTAAAATTCCAGTTGAAATATTTTCAAAGTCCCTGGAAAATTTTCCAATTTTCGTCCCAATTCTTCCCATTCCCATTGAAACTTTTTATATCCCTCTCAACATTGTTGAAATCCTATTTTAAGTTTGAAATTCTCTATAGAATTTTGAATATCCACATCCACATCTTTGCAATTTAACCTCAAAATTGCTAAAATTCCAGTTGAAATGTTTTCAAAGTCCCTAAATTTTTCCAATTTTCGTCCCAATTCTTCCCATTCCCATTGAAACTTTTCAAATCCCTCTCAAAATTGTTGAAATCCTGTTGAAAGTTTGAAACTTCTCTCTAGAATTTTACAAATCCATGTCCACGTGTTTACAATTTCACGTCAAAATTGCTAAAATTCCAGTTGAAATTTTTTCACATCCCTCTGAAATTTTACAGTTTTCGTCCGAATACTTCCCATTCCCATTGAAACTTTTCAAATCCCTCTCAACATTGTTGAAATCCTGTTGAAGCTTTTAAAATTCTCTCTAGAATTTTCAAAATCCACGTCCACAAGTTTACAATTTCACGTCAAAATTGCTAAAATTCCAGTTGAAATGTTTTCAAAGTCCCTGAAAAATTTTCCAATTTTCGTCCCAATTCTTCCCATTCCCATTGAAACTTTTCAAATCCCTCTCAAAATGGTTGAAACCCTGATGAAGCATTCAAAATTCTCTCTAGAAAGTTCGAAATCCACCTCAACATGTTTACAATTTCACGTCAAAATTGCTAAAATTCCAGTTGAAATTTTTTCCAAGTCCCTTCATAATTTTCCAATTTTCGTCCCAATTCTTCCCATTCCCATTGAAACTTTTCAAATCCCTCTCAACATTGTTGAAATCCTGTTGAAAGTTTGAGACTTCTCTCTAGAATTTTCCAAATCTACCTCAACATGTTTACAATTTCACGTCAAAATTGCTAAAATTCCAGTTGAAATTTTTTCAAAGTCCCTGAAAAATTTTCCAATTTTCATCCCAATTCTTCCCATTCCCATTGAAAGTTTTCAAATCCCTCTCAACATTGTTGAAATCCTGTTGAAAGTTTGAAACTTCTCTCTAGAATTTTCAAAATCCACCTCAACATGTTTACAATTTCACGTCAAAATTGCTAAAATTCCAGTTGAAATTTTTTCAAAGTCCCTTAAAAATTGTCCAATTTTCGTCCCAATTCTTCCCATTCCCATTGAAACTTTTCAAATCCCTCTCAACATTGTTGAAATTCTCTTCAAGCTTTTAAAATTCTCTCTAGAATTTTCAAAATCCATGTCCACATGTTTACAATTACACGTCAAAAAATGGCTAAAATTCCAGTTGAAATTTTTTCAAAGTCCCTTCATAATTTTCCAATTTTCGTCCCAATTCTTACCAGTCTCATTGAAACTTTTCAAATCCCTCTCAACATTGTTGAAACCCTATTTTAAGTTTGAAATTCTCTATAGAATTTTGAATATCCACATCCACATCTTTGCAATTTCACGTCAAAATTGCTAAAATTCCAGTTGAAATGTTTTCAAAGTCCCTGAAAAATTTTCCAATTTTTGTCCCAATTCTTCCCATTCCCATTGAAACTTTTGAAATCCCTCTCAAAATTGTTGAAATCCTGTTGAAAGTTTGAAACTTCTCTCTAGAATTTTCAAAATCCATGTCCACATGTTTACAATTTCACGTCAAAATTGCTAAAATTCCAGTTGAAATTTTTTCAAAGTCCCTTAAAAATTTTCCAATTTTCATCCCAATTCTCCCCATTCCCATTGAAACTTTTCAAATCCCTCTCAAAATTGTTGAAATTCTGTTGAAGCTTTTAAAATTCTCTCTAGAATTTTTAAAATCTACTTCAACATGTTTACAATTTCACGTCAAAATTGCTAAAATTCCAGTTGAAATTTTTTCAAAGTCCCTGAAAAATTTTCCAGTTTTTGTCCCAATTCTTCCCATTCCCATTGAAACTTTTCAAATCCCTCTCAAAATTGTTGAAATTCTGTTGAAGCTTTTAAAATTCTCTCTAGAATTTTCAAAATCCATGTCCACATGTTTACAATTTCACGTCAAAATTGCTAAAATTCCAGTTGAAATTTTTTCAAAGTCCCTGAAAAATTTTCCAATTTTCATCCCAATTCTTCCCATTCCCATTGAAACTTTTCAAATCCCTCTCAAAACGGTTGGAACCCTGATGAAGCTTTTAAAATTCTCTCTAAAATTTTCCAAATCCACTTCAACACGTTTACAATTTCACGTCAAAATTGCTAAAATTCCAGTTGAAATTTTTTCAAAGTCCCTTAAAAATTTTCCAATTTTTGTCCCAATTCTTCCCATTCCCATTGAAACTTTTCAAATCCCTCTCAACATTGTTGAAATTCTGTTGAAAGTTTGAAAATTCTCTCTAGAATTTTCAATATCCATGTCAACATGTTTACAATTTCACGTCAAAATTGCTAAAATTCCAGTTGAAATTTTTTCAATGTCCCTTCATATTTTTCCAATATTCGTCCCAATTCTTCCCATTCCCATTGAAACTTTTCAAATCCCTCTCAACATTGTTGAAATCCTATATAAGTTTGAAATTCTCTATAGAATTTTGAATATCCACATCCACTTCTTTGCAATTTCACGTCAAAATAGCTAAAATTCCAGTTGAAATGTTTTCAAAGTCCCTAAAAAATTTTCTACTTTTCGTCCCAATTCTTCCCATTCCCATTGAAACTTTTCAAATCCCTCTCAAAATTGTTGAAATCCTGTTGAAAGTTTGAAACGTCTCTCTAGAATTTTCCAAATCCATGTCCAAGCGTTTCCAATTTCACGTCAAAATTGCTAAAATTCCAGTTGAAATTTTTTCACATCCCTCTGAAATTTTCCAATTTTTGTCCCAATACTTCCCATTCCCATTGAAACTTTTCAAATCCCTCTCAACATTGTTGAAATCCTGTTGAAGCTTTTAAAATTCTCTCTAGAATTTTCAAAATCCATGTCCACATGTGTACAATTTCATGTCAAAATTGCTAAAATTCCAGTTGAAATTTTTTCAAAGTCCCTTAAAAATTTTCCAATTTTTGTCCCAATTCTTCCCATTCCCATTGAAACTTTTCAAATCCCTCTCCAAATTGTTGAAATTCTCTTGAAGCTTTTAAAATTCTATCTAGAATTTTCAAAATCCATGTCCACATGTTTACAATTTCACGTCAAAAAATGGCTAAAATTCCAGTTGAAATTTTTTCAAAGTCCCTTAAAAATTTTCCAATTTTTGTCCCAATTCTTCCCATTCCCATTGAAACTTTTCAAATCCCTCTCAAAATTGTTGAAATTCTCTTGAAGCTTTTAAAATTCTCTCTAGAATTTTCAAAATCCATGTCCACGTGTTTACAATTTCACATCAAGAAATGGCTAAAATTCCAGTTGAAATTTTTTCAAAGTCCCTTAAAACTTTTCCAATTTTCGTCCCAATTCTTCCCATTCCCATTGAAACTTTTCAAATCCCTCTCAAAATTGTTGAAATTCTCTTGAAGCTTTTAAAATTCTCTCTAGAATTTTCAAAATCCATGTCCACATGTTTACAATTTCACGTCAAAAAATGGCTAAAATTCCAGTTGAAATTTTTTCAAAGTCCCTTAAAAATTTTCCAATTTTTGTCCCAATTCTTCCAATTCCCATTGAAACTTTTCAAATCCATCTCAAAATTGTTGAAATTCTCTTGAAGCTTTTAAAATTCTCTCTAGAATTCTCAAAATCCATGTCCACATGTTTACAATTTCACGTCAAAAAATGGCTAAAATTCCAGTTGAAATTTTTTCAAAGTCCCTTAAAACTTTTCCAATTTTCATCCCAATTCTTCCCATTCCCATTGAAACTTTTCACATCCCTCTCAAAATTGTTGAAATTCTGTTGAAGCTTTTAAAATTCTCTCTAGAATTTTCCAAATCCACCTCAACATGTTTACAATTTCACGTCAAAAAATGGCTAAAATTCCAGTTGAACTTTTTTCAAAGTCCCTTCAAAATTTTCCAATTTTTGTCCCAATTCTTCCCATTCCCATTGAAACTTTTCAAATCCCTCTCCAAATTGTTGAAATTCTCTTGAAGCTTTTAAAATTCTCTCTAGAATTTTCAAAATCCATGTCCACATGTTTACAATTTCACGTCAAAAAATGGCTAAATTTCCAGTTGAAATTTTTTCAAAGTCCCTTAAAAATTTTCCAATTTTTGTCCCAATTCTTCCCATTCCCATTGAAACTTTTCAAATCCCTCTCCAAATTGTTGAAATTCTCTTGAAGCTTTTAAAATTCTCTCCAGAATTTTCAAAATCCATGTCCACATGTTTACAATTTCACGTAAAAAAATGGCTAAAATTCCAGTTGAAATTTTTTCAAAGTCCCTTAAAAATTTTCCAATTTTTGTCCCAATTCTTCCCATTCCCATTGAAACTTTTCAAATCCCTCTCAACATTGTTGAAATTCTCTTGAAGCTTTTAAAATTCTCTCTAGAATTTTCAAAATCCATGTCCACATGTTTACAATTTCACGTCAAAAAATGGCTAAAATTCCAGTTGAAATTTTTTCAAAGTCCCTTAAAAATTTTCCAATTTTTGTCCCAATTCTTCCCATTCCCATTGAAACTTTTCAAATCCCTCTCAACATTGTTGAAATTCTCTTGAAGCTTTTAAAATTCTCTCCAGAATTTTCAAAATCCATGTCCACATGTTTACAATTTCATGTAAAAAAATGGCTAAAATTCCAGTTGAAATTTTTTCAAAGTCCCTTAAAAATTTTCCAATTATTGTCTCAATTCTTCCCATTCCCATTCAAACTTTTCAAATCCCTCTCAAAATTGTTGATATTCTGTTGAAGCTTTTAAAATTCTCTCTAGAATTTTCAAAATCCATGTCCACATGTTTACAATTTCACATAAAAAAATGGCTAAAATTCCAGTTGAAATTTTTTCCAAGTCCCTTAAAAATTTTCCAATTTTTGTCCCAATTCTTCCCATTCCCATTGAAACTTTTCAAATCCCTCTCAAAATTGTTGAAATTCCGTTGAAGCTTTTAAAATTCTCTCTAGAATTTTCAAAATCCATGTCCACATGTTTACAATTTCACGTAAAAAAATGGCTAAAATTCCAGTTGAAATTTTTTCAAAGTCCCTTCAAAATTTTCCAATTTTTGTCCCAATTCTTCCCATTCCCATTGAAACTTTTCAAATCCCTCTCAAAATTGTTGAAATTCTCTTGAAGCTTTTAAAATTCTCTCTAGAATTTTCAAAATCCATGTCCACATGTTTACAATTTCACGTCAAAAAATGGCTAAAATTCCAGTTGAAATTTTTTCAAAGTCCCTGAAAAATTTTCCAATTTTTGTCCCAATTCTTCCCATTCCCATTGAAACTTTTCAAATCCCTCTCAAAATGGTTGAAATTCTCTTGAAGCTTTTAAAATTCTCTCTAGAATAGTGTTAAGGAGTATCATGTTTACAATTTCACGTCAAAAAATGGCTAAAATTCCAGTTGAAATTTTTTCAAAGTCCCTTAAAATTTTCCAATTTTTGTCCCAATTCTTCCCATTCCCATTGAAACTTTTCAAATCCCTCTCAAAATTGTTGAAATTCTCTTGAAGCTTTTAAAATTCTCTCTAGAATTTTCAAAATCCATGTCCACATGTTTACAATTTCACGTCAAAAAATGCTAAAATTCCAGCTGAAATTTTTTCAAAGTCCCTTAAAAATTTTCCAATTTTTGTCCCAATTCTTCCCATTCCCATTGAAACTTTTCAAATCCCTCTCCAAATTGTTGAAATTCTCTTGAAGCTTTTAAAATTCTCTCTAGAATTTTCAAAATCCATGTCCACATGTTTACAATTTCACGTCAAAAAATGGCTAAAATTCCAGTTGAAATGTTTTCAAAGTCCCTGAAAAATTTTCCAATTTTTGTCCCAATTCTTCCCATTCCCATTGAAACTTTTCAAATCCCTCTCCAAATTGTTGAAATTCTCTTGAAGCTTTTTAAAATTCTCTCTAGAATTTTCAAAATCCATGTCCACATGTTTACAATTTCACGTCAAAAATGCTAAAATTCCAGCTGAACATTTTTCAATGTCCCTTAAAAATTTTCCAATTTTTGTCCCAATTCTTCCCATTCCCATTGAAACTTTTCAAATCCCTCTCCAAATTGTTGAAATTCTCTTGAAGCTTTTAAAATTCTCTCTAGAATTCTCAAAATCCATGTCCACATGTTTACAATTTCACGTCAAAAAATGGCTTAAAATTCCAGTTGAAATTTTTTCAAAGTCCCTTAAAAATTTTCCAATTTTTGTCCCAATTCTTCCCATTCCCATTGAAACTTTTCAAATCCCTCTCCAAATTGTTGAAATTCTCTTGAAGCTTTTAAAATTCTCTCTAGAATTTTCAAAATCCATGTCCACATGTTTACAATTTCACGTCAAAAAATGGCTAAAATTCCAGTTGAAATTTTTTCAAAGTCCCTTAAAAATTTTCCAATTTTTGTCCCAATTCTTCCCATTCCCATTGAAACTTTTCAAATCCCTCTCAAAATTGTTGAAATTCTCTTGAAGCTTTTAAAATTCTCTCCAGAATTTTCAAAATCCATGTCCACATGTTTACAATTTCACGTCAAAAAATGGCCTTAAAATTCCAGTTGAAATTTTTTTCAAAGTCCCTTAAAAATTTTCCAATTTTTGTCCCAATTCTTCCCATTCCCATTGAAACTTTTCAAATCCCTCTCAAAATTGTTGAAATTCTCTTGAAGCTTTTAAAATTCTCTCTAGAATTTTCAAAATCCATGTCCACATGTTTACAATTTCACGTCAAAAAATGGCTAAAATTCCAGTTGAAATTTTTTCAAAGTCCCTTAAAAATTTTCCAATTTTTGTCCCAATTCTTCCCATTCCCATTGAAACTTTTCAAATCCCTCTCAAAATTGTTGAAATTCTCTTGAAGCTTTTAAAATTCTCTCTAGAATTTTCAAAATCCATGTCCACATGTTTACAATTTCACGTCAAAAAATGGCTAAAATTCCAGTTGAAATTTTTTCAAAGTCCCTTAAAAATTTTCCAATTTTTGTCCCAATTCTTCCCATTCCCATTGAAACTTTCAAATCCCTCTCAAAATTGTTGAAATTCTCTTGAAGCTTTTAAAATTCTCTCCAGAATTTTCAAAATCCATGTCCACATGTTTACAATTTCACGTCAAAAATGCTAAAATTCCAGCTGAACTTTTTTCAAAGTCCCTGAAAAATTTTCCAATTTTTGTCCCAATTCTTCCCATTCCCATTGAAACTTTTCAAATCCCTCTCCAAATTGTTGAAATTCTCTTGAAGCTTTTAAAATTCTCTCTAGAATTTTCATAATCCATGTCCACATGTTTACAATTTCACATTAAAAAATGGCTAAAATTCCAGTTGAAATTTTTTCAAAGTCCCTTAAAAATTTTCCAATTTTTGTCCCAATTCTTCCCATTCCCATTGAAACTTTTCAAATCCCTCTCCAAATTGTTGAAATTCTCTTGAAGCTTTTAAAATTCTCTCTAGAATTTTCAAAATCCATGTCCACATGTTTACAATTTCACGTCAAAAATGCTAAAATTCCAGCTGAAATTTTTTCAAAGTCCCTTAAAAATTTTCCAATTTTTGTCCCAATTCTTCCCATTCCCATTGAAACTTTTCAAATCCCTCTCCAAATTGTTGAAATTCTCTTGAAGCTTTTAAAATTCTCTCTAGAATTTTCAAAATCCATGTCCACATGTTTACAATTTCACGTCAAAAAATGGCTAAAATTCCAGTTGAAATGTTTTCAAAGTCCCTTCAAAATTTTCCAATTTTTGTCCCAATTCTTCCCATTCCCATTGAAACTTTTCAAATCCCTCTCCAAATTGTTGAAATTCTCTTGAAGCTTTTAAAATTCTCTCCAGAATTTTCAAAATCCATGTCCACATGTTTACAATTTCACGTCAAAAATGCTAAAATTCCAGTTGAACTTTTTTCAAAGTCCCTTAAAAATTTTCCAATTTTTGTCCCAATTCTTCCCATTCCCATTGGAAACTTTTCAAATCCCTCTCCAAATTGTTGAAATTCTCTTGAAGCTTTTAAAATTCTCTCCAGAATTTTCAAAATCCATGTCCACGTTTACAATTTCACGTCAAAAAATGGCTAAAATTCCAGTTGAAATTTTTTCAAAGTCCCTGAAAAATTTTCCAATTTTTGTCCCAATTCTTCCCATTCCCATTGAAACTTTTCAAATCCCTCTCCAAATTGTTGAAATTCTCTTGAAGCTTTTAAAATTCTCTCTAGAATTTTCAAAATCCATGTCCACATGTTTACAATTTCACGTCAAAAAATGGCTAAAATTCCAGTTGAAATTTTTTCAAAGTCCCTGAAAAATTTTCCAATTTTTGTCCCAATTCTTCCCATTCCCATTGAAACTTTTCAAATCCCTCTCAAAATTGTTGAAATTCTCTTGAAGCTTTTAAAATTCTCTCTAGAATTTTCAAAATCCATGTCCACATGTTTACAATTTCACGTCAAAAAATGGCTAAAATTCCAGTTGAAATTTTTTCAAAGTCCCTGAAAAATTTTCCAATTTTTGTTCCAATTCTTCCCATTCCCATTGAAACTTTTCAAATCCCTCTCCAAATTGTTGAAATTCTCTTGAAGCTTTTAAAATTCTCTCCAGAATTTTCAAAATCCATGTCCACGTTTACAATTTCACGTCAAAAATGCTAAAATTCCAGTTGAAATTTTTTCAAAGTCCCTGAAAAATTTTCCAATTTTTGTCCCAATTCTTCCCATTCCCATTGAAACTTTTCAAATCCCTCTCCAAATTGTTGAAATTCTCTTCAAGCTTTTAAAATTCTCTCCAGAATTTTCAAAATCCATGTCCACATGTTTACAATTTCACGTCAAAAAATGGCTTAAAATTCCAGTTGAAATTTTTTCAAAGTCCCTGAAAAATTTTCCAATTTTTGTCCCAATTCTTCCCATTCCCATTGAAACTTTTCAAATCCCTCTCCAAATTGTTGAAATTCTCTTGAAGCTTTTAAAATTCTCTCTAGAATTTTCAAAATCCATGTCCACATGTTTACAATTTCACGTCAAAAAATGGCTAAAAATTCCAGTTGAACTTTTTTCAAAGTCCCTGAAAAATTTTCCAATTTTTGTCCCAATTCTTCCCATTCCCATTGAAACTTTTCAAATCCCTCTCAAAATTGTTGAAATTCTCTTGAAGCTTTTTAAAATTCTCTCTAGAATTTTCATAATCCATGTCCACATGTTTACAATTTCACATTAAAAAATGGCTAAAATTCCAGTTGAAATTTTTTCAAAGTCCCTGAAAAATTTTCCAATTTTTGTCCCAATTCTTCCCATTCCCATTGAAACTTTTCAAATCCCTCTCCAAATTGTTGAAATTCTCTTGAAGCTTTTAAAATTCTCTCCAGAATTTTCA
The DNA here is from genome assembly GCF_964273445.1 of Streptopelia decaocto. NCBI lineage: Eukaryota > Metazoa > Chordata > Aves > Columbiformes > Columbidae > Streptopelia > Streptopelia decaocto. The sequence continues at coordinate 1,337 of NW_028115531.1, read as the reverse complement.
AAATCCATGTCCACATGTTTACAATTTCACGTCAAAAAATGGCTAAAATTCCAGTTGAAATTTTTTCAAAGTCCCTTAAAAATTTTCCAATTTTTGTCCCAATTCTTCCCATTCCCATTGAAACTTTTCAAATCCCTCTCCAAATTGTTGAAATTCTCTTGAAGCTTTTAAAATTCTCTCCAGAATTTTCAAAATCCATGTCCACATGTTTACAATTTCACTGTCAAAAATGCTAAAATTCCAGCTGAACTTTTTTCAAAGTCCCTGAAAAATTTTCCAATTTTTGTCCCAATTCTTCCCATTCCCATTGAAACTTTTCAAATCCCTCTCCAAATTGTTGAAATTCTCTTGAAGCTTTTAAAATTCTCTCTAGAATTTTCATAATCCATGTCCACATGTTTACAATTTCACATTAAAAAATGGCTAAAATTCCAGTTGAAATTTTTTCAAAGTCCCTTAAAAATTTTCCAATTTTTGTCCCAATTCTTCCCATTCCCATTGAAACTTTTCAAATCCCTCTCCAAATTGTTGAAATTCTCTTGAAGCTTTTAAAATTCTCTCTAGAATTTTCAAAATCCATGTCCACATGTTTACAATTTCACGTCAAAAAATGGCTAAAATTCCAGTTGAAATGTTTTCAAAGTCCCTTCAAAATTTTCCAATTTTTGTCCCAATTCTTCCCATTCCCATTGAAACTTTTCAAATCCCTCTCCAAATTGTTGAAATTCTCTTGAAGCTTTTAAAATTCTCTCCAGAATTTTCAAAATCCATGTCCACATGTTTACAATTTCACGTCAAAAATGCTAAAATTCCAGTTGAACTTTTTTCAAAGTCCCTTAAAAATTTTCCAATTTTTGTCCCAATTCTTCCCATTCCCATTGAAACTTTTCAAATCCCTCTCCAAATTGTTGAAATTCTCTTGAAGCTTTTAAAATTCTCTCCAGAATTTTCAAAATCCATGTCCACGTTTACAATTTCACGTCAAAAAATGGCTAAAATTCCAGTTGAAATTTTTTCAAAGTCCCTGAAAAATTTTCCAATTTTTGTCCCAATTCTTCCCATTCCCATTGAAACTTTTCAAATCCCTCTCCAAATTGTTGAAATTCTCTTGAAGCTTTTAAAATTCTCTCTAGAATTTTCAAAATCCATGTCCACATGTTTACAATTTCACGTCAAAAAATGGCTAAAATTCCAGTTGAAATTTTTTCAAAGTCCCTGAAAAATTTTCCAATTTTTGTCCCAATTCTTCCCATTCCCATTGAAACTTTTCAAATCCCTCTCAAAATTGTTGAAATTCTCTTGAAGCTTTTAAAATTCTCTCTAGAATTTTCAAAATC
>NW_028115532.1:0-74411 GCF_964273445.1 Streptopelia decaocto | reverse complement strand
GGTGCAGAGAGCACTTGTTGCTTGTCAGCCCCTCTAGCTTATTACCAGCGCCCCAGACTGCTGACGACCATGGGCGTCTCCAGGAGGAGAGCTTGTCTCTAACAGGCTGTGGCTACGCAGACTGAGGCTCTGTCCCGAACGGTGGCTGTTCAGGTCTCTGCAGGGAGTGCCAGAGCCTGCTGCTGGGGGAGGGAGGCCAGCACTCCACCTGTGTGAGGTGTGAGCAGGTGCAAGACCTGCTCGACGTGGTCGTCAAACTTAAGGAGGAGGTTGAGACGCTCAGGACCATCAGGGAGTGCGAAAGGGAGATCGACTGGTGGAGTAACACCCTGACGTGCAAGTCGGAAAGGTCCCAGAGAGGTAACCCCCAAAAGGAGATGGACCTCCTGCCCTCTCGGATAGAGGCAATTTTGACGTGAAACTGTAAACATGTGGACATGGATTTGGAAAATTCTAGAGAGAATTTTAAAAGCTTCAACAGGATATCAACAACGTTGAGAGGGATTTGAAAAGTTTCATTGGGAATGGGAAGAATTGGGACGAAAATTGGAAAATTCTGAAGGGACTTTGAAAAAATTTCAACTGGAATTTTAGCCATTTTGACGTGAAATTGTAAACATGTTGAGGTGGATTTGGAACATTCTTGAGAGAAGTTTCAAACTTTCAACAGGATTCCAACAATGTTGAGAGGGATTTGAAAAGTTTCAATGGGAATGGGAAGATTTGGGACGAAAATTGGAAAATTTTGAAGGGACTTTGAAAAAATTTCAACTGGAATTTTAGCAATTTTGACGTGAAATTGTAAACATGTTGAGGTGGATTTGGAAAATTCTAGAGAGAATTATAAAAGCTTCAACAGGATTTCAACAACGTTGAGAGGGATTTGAAAAGTTTCAATGGGAATGGGAAGAATTGGGAAAAATTTGGAAAATTTTTAAGGGACTTTGAAAAAATTTCAACTGGAATTTTAGCCATTTTTTGACGTGAAATTGTAAACCTGTGGACATGGATTTTGAAAATTCTCGAGAGAATTTTAAAAGCTTCAAGAGAATTTCAACAATTTTGAGAGGGATTTGAAAAGTTTCAATGGGAATGGGAAGAATTGGGACAAAAATTGGAAAATTTGTCAGGGACTTTGAAAAAATTTCAAATGGAATTTTAGCCATTCTTTGACGTGAAATTGTAAACATGTGGACATGGATTTTGAAAATTCTGGAGAGAATTTTAAAAGCTTCAAGAGAATTTCAACAATTTTGAGAGGGATTTGAAAAGTTTCAATGGGAATGGGAAGAATTGGGACGAAAATTGGAAAATTTTGAAGGGACTTTGAAAAAATTTCAAGTGGAATTTTAGAGATTTTGATGTGAAAGTTTCAAAATTTTGTCGGGGATTTTGAAATTTCCTGAGAATTTCCAAAGTTTCCCCGGGATTTCCAACATTTTGAAGGGAACTCCAAACATGTCAATATTGATTTTAAGAATCTCCACTGGAGTTTTAGAGATTTTGATGTGAAAGTGTCACCATTTTGTCGGGGATTTGGAAAATTTCCTGAGAATTTCAAAAGTTTCACCGGGATTTCCCAAATTTTGAAGGGAACTGATCGGAGCCAGCCCAGCGAGAGCCGGAGCCGGCAGGGTTCAACCGACCACGAGGTTCAGCCGAGATCAGGAAGCTCAGAGGGAAACGTACAGGGACAGCGTGATTCCCGGCGGGTCCCGATCGCCAAAGCCCCGGCAGCCATTGCGACAGAGCGGCTGACGTGGCGGGGGGCGTTCCCACGGTGACGCGGGAGGTTTAAAAGCGGCTGAAACTCGATACTAGCATTCAGTCAGCTGATCGGAGCCAGCCCAGCGAGAGCCGGAGCCGGCGGGGTTCAGCCGACCACGAGGTTCAGCCGAGATCAGGAAGCTCAGAGGGAAACGTACAGGGACAGCGCGATTCCCGGCGGGTCCCGATCGCCAAAGCCCCGGCAGCCATTGCGACAGAGCGGCTGACGTGGCGGGGGCGTTCCCACGGTGACGGCGACCACACCCCCTCCCCTTGCCTTGAAAAAGCCTTTGGGAGGGCAGCGACTCGTCACCAGGTGCAGGGAGGAGCAACCAGCTTGTGTAGCGGGTGAGTCCCACCCACACTGTGCTGCAGCAGCAGGTGTGGTAGCTTGTGCAGCAGGGTGCAGAGAGCACTTGTTGCTTGTCAGCCCCTCTAGCTTATTACCAGCGCCCCAGACTGCTGACGACCATGGGCGTCTCCAGGAGGAGAGCTTGTCTCTAACAGGCTGTGGCTACGCAGACTGAGGCTCTGTCCCGAACGGTGGCTGTTCAGGTCTCTGCAGGGAGTGCCAGAGCCTGCTGCTGGGGGAGGGAGGCCAGCACTCCACCTGTGTGAGGTGTGAGCAGGTGCAAGACCTGCTCGACGTGGTCGTCAAACTTAAGGAGGAGGTTGAGACGCTCAGGACCATCAGGGAGTGCGAAAGGGAGATCGACTGGTGGAGTAACACCCTGACGTGCAAGTCGGAAAGGTCCCAGAGAGGTAACCCCCAAAAGGAGATGGACCTCCTGCCCTCTCGGATAGAGGCAATTTTGACGTGAAACTGTAAACATGTGGACATGGATTTGGAAAATTCTAGAGAGAATTTTAAAAGCTTCAACAGGATATCAACAACGTTGAGAGGGATTTGAAAAGTTTCATTGGGAATGGGAAGAATTGGGACGAAAATTGGAAAATTCTGAAGGGACTTTGAAAAAATTTCAACTGGAATTTTAGCCATTTTGACGTGAAATTGTAAACATGTTGAGGTGGATTTGGAACATTCTTGAGAGAAGTTTCAAACTTTCAACAGGATTCCAACAATGTTGAGAGGGATTTGAAAAGTTTCAATGGGAATGGGAAGATTTGGGACGAAAATTGGAAAATTTTGAAGGGACTTTGAAAAAATTTCAACTGGAATTTTAGCAATTTTGACGTGAAATTGTAAACATGTTGAGGTGGATTTGGAAAATTCTAGAGAGAATTATAAAAGCTTCAACAGGATTTCAACAACGTTGAGAGGGATTTGAAAAGTTTCAATGGGAATGGGAAGAATTGGGAAAAATTTGGAAAATTTTTAAGGGACTTTGAAAAAATTTCAACTGGAATTTTAGCCATTTTTTGACGTGAAATTGTAAACCTGTGGACATGGATTTTGAAAATTCTAGAGAGAATTTTAAAAGCTTCAAGAGAATTTCAACAATTTTGAGAGGGATTTGAAAAGTTTCAATGGGAATGGGAAGAATTGGGACAAAAATTGGAAAATTTTGAAGGGACTTTGAAAAAATTTCAACTGGAATTTTAGCCATTTTTTGACGTGAAATTGTAAACCTGTGGACATGGATTTTGAAAATTCTAGAGAGAATTTTAAAAGCTTCAAGAGAATTTCAACAATTTGGAGAGGGATTTGAAAAGTTTCAATGGGAATGGGAAGAATTGGGACAAAAATTGGAAAATTTTTCAGGGACTTTGAAAAAATTTCAACTGGAATTTTAGCCATTTTTTGACGTGAAATTGTAAACATGTGGACATGGATTTTGAAAATTCTAGAGAGAATTTAAAAAGCTTCAAGAGAATTTCAACAATTTTGAGAGGGATTTGAAAAGCTTCAATGGGAATGGGAAGAATTGGGACAAAAATTGGAAAATTTTTCAGGGACTTTGAAAAAATTTCAACTGGAATTTTAGCCATTTTTTGACGTGAAATTGTAAACTTGTGGACAATGATTTTGAAAATTCTCGAGAGAATTTTAAAAGCTTCAAGAGAATTTCAACAATTTTGAGAGGGATTTGAAAAGTTTCAATGGGAATGGGAAGAATTGGGACAAAAATTGGAAAATTTTGAAGGGACTTTGAAAAAATTTCAACTGGAATTTTAGCCATTTTTTGACGTGAAATTGTAAACATGTGGACATGGATTTTGAAAATTCTAGAGAGAATTTTAAAAGCTTCAACAGAATTTCAACAATTTTGAGAGGGATTTGAAAAGTTTCAATGGGAATGGGAAGAATTGGGACAAAAAATTGGAAAATTTTTCAGGGACTTTGAAAACATTTCAACTGGAATTTTAGCCATTTTTTTTATGTGAAATTGTAAACATGTGGACATGGATTTTGAAAATTCTAGAGAGAATTTTAAAAGCTTCAAGAGAATTTCAACAATTTTGAGAGGGATTTGAAAAGTTTCAATGGGAATGGGAAGAATTGGGACAAAAATTGGAAAATTTTTCAGGGACTTTGAAAAAATTTCAACTGGAATTTTAGCCATTTTTTGACGTGAAATTGTAAACATGTGGACATGGATTTTGAAAATTCTAGAGAGAATTTAAAAAGCTTCAAGAGAATTTCAACAATTTTGAGAGGGATTTGAAAAGTTTCAATGGGAATGGGAAGAATTGGGACAAAAATTGGAAAATTTTTCAGGGACTTTGAAAAAATTTCAACTGGAATTTTAGCCATTTTTTGACGTGAAATTGTAAACATGTGGACATGGATTTTGAAAATTCTCGAGAGAATTTTAAAAGCTTCAAGAGAATTTCAACAATTTGGAGAGGGATTTGAAAAGTTTCAATGGGAATGGGAAGAATTGGGACAAAAATTGGAAAATTTTGAAGGGACTTTGAAAAAATTTCAACTGGAATTTTAGCCATTTTTTGACGTGAAATTGTAAACATGTGGACATGGATTTTGAAAATTCTAGAGAGAATTTTAAAAGCTTTAACAGGATTTCAACAATGTTGAGAGGGATTTGAAAAGTTTCAATGGGAATGGGAAGAATTGGGACGAAAATTGGAAAGTTTTTCAGGGACTTTGAAAAAATTTCAACTGGAATTTTAGCAATTTTCACGTGAAATTGTAAACATGTTGAGGTAGATTTTGAAAATTCTAGAGAGAATTTTAAAAGCTTCAAGAGAATTTCAACAATTTGGAGAGGGATTTGAAAAGTTTCAATGGGAATGGGAAGAATTGGGACAAAAAATTGGAAAATTTTTCAGGGACTTTGAAAAAATTTCAACTGGAATTTTAGCCATTTTTTGACGTGAAATTGTAAACATGTGGACATGGATTTTGAAAATTCTAGAGAGAATTTAAAAAGCTTCAAGAGAATTTCAACAATTTTGAGAGGGATTTGAAAAGTTTCAATGGGAATGGGAAGAATTGGGACCAAAATTGGAAAATTTGTCAGGGACTTTGAAAAAATTTCAACTGGAATTTTAGCCATTTTTTGACGTGAAATTGTAAACATGTGGACAAAGATTTTGAAAATTCTAGAGAGAATTTTAAAAGCTTCAAGAGAATTTCAACAATTTTGAGAGGGATTTGAAAAGTTTCAATGGGAATGGGAAGAATTGGGACGAAAATTGGAAAATTTTGAAGGGACTTTGAAAAAATTTCAAGTGGAATTTTAGAGATTTTGATGTGAAAGTTTCAAAATTTTGTCGGGGATTTTGAAATTTCCTGAGAATTTCCAAAGTTTCCCCGGGATTTCCAACATTTTGAAGGGAACTCCAAACATGTCAATATTGATTTTAAGAATCTCCACTGGAGTTTTAGAGATTTTGATGTGAAAGTGTCACCATTTTGTCGGGGATTTGGAAAATTTCCTGAGAATTTCAAAAGTTTCACCGGGATTTCCCAAATTTTGAAGGGAACTGATCGGAGCCAGCCCAGCGAGAGCCGGAGCCGGCAGGGTTCAACCGACCACGAGGTTCAGCCGAGATCAGGAAGCTCAGAGGGAAACGTACAGGGACAGCGTGATTCCCGGCGGGTCCCGATCGCCAAAGCCCCGGCAGCCATTGCGACAGAGCGGCTGACGTGGCGGGGGGCGTTCCCACGGTGACGCGGGAGGTTTAAAAGCGGCTGAAACTCGATACTAGCATTCAGTCAGCTGATCGGAGCCAGCCCAGCGAGAGCCGGAGCCGGCGGGGTTCAGCCGACCACGAGGTTCAGCCGAGATCAGGAAGCTCAGAGGGAAACGTACAGGGACAGCGCGATTCCCGGCGGGTCCCGATCGCCAAAGCCCCGGCAGCCATTGCGACAGAGCGGCTGACGTGGCGGGGGCGTTCCCACGGTGACGGCGACCACACCCCCTCCCCTTGCCTTGAAAAAGCCTTTGGGAGGGCAGCGACTCGTCACCAGGTGCAGGGAGGAGCAACCAGCTTGTGTAGCGGGTGAGTCCCACCCACACTGTGCTGCAGCAGCAGGTGTGGTAGCTTGTGCAGCAGGGTGCAGAGAGCACTTGTTGCTTGTCAGCCCCTCTAGCTTATTACCAGCGCCCCAGACTGCTGACGACCATGGGCGTCTCCAGGAGGAGAGCTTGTCTCTAACAGGCTGTGGCTACGCAGACTGAGGCTCTGTCCCGAACGGTGGCTGTTCAGGTCTCTGCAGGGAGTGCCAGAGCCTGCTGCTGGGGGAGGGAGGCCAGCACTCCACCTGTGTGAGGTGTGAGCAGGTGCAAGACCTGCTCGACGTGGTCGTCAAACTTAAGGAGGAGGTTGAGACGCTCAGGACCATCAGGGAGTGCGAAAGGGAGATCGACTGGTGGAGTAACACCCTGACGTGCAAGTCGGAAAGGTCCCAGAGAGGTAACCCCCAAAAGGAGATGGACCTCCTGCCCTCTCGGATAGAGGCAATTTTGACGTGAAACTGTAAACATGTGGACATGGATTTGGAAAATTCTAGAGAGAATTTTAAAAGCTTCAACAGGATATCAACAACGTTGAGAGGGATTTGAAAAGTTTCATTGGGAATGGGAAGAATTGGGACGAAAATTGGAAAATTCTGAAGGGACTTTGAAAAAATTTCAACTGGAATTTTAGCCATTTTGACGTGAAATTGTAAACATGTTGAGGTGGATTTGGAACATTCTTGAGAGAAGTTTCAAACTTTCAACAGGATTCCAACAATGTTGAGAGGGATTTGAAAAGTTTCAATGGGAATGGGAAGATTTGGGACGAAAATTGGAAAATTTTGAAGGGACTTTGAAAAAATTTCAACTGGAATTTTAGCAATTTTGACGTGAAATTGTAAACATGTTGAGGTGGATTTGGAAAATTCTAGAGAGAATTATAAAAGCTTCAACAGGATTTCAACAACGTTGAGAGGGATTTGAAAAGTTTCAATGGGAATGGGAAGAATTGGGAAAAATTTGGAAAATTTTTAAGGGACTTTGAAAAAATTTCAACTGGAATTTTAGCCATTTTTTGACGTGAAATTGTAAACCTGTGGACATGGATTTTGAAAATTCTCGAGAGAATTTTAAAAGCTTCAAGAGAATTTCAACAATTTTGAGAGGGATTTGAAAAGTTTCAATGGGAATGGGAAGAATTGGGACAAAAATTGGAAAATTTGTCAGGGACTTTGAAAAAATTTCAAATGGAATTTTAGCCATTCTTTGACGTGAAATTGTAAACATGTGGACATGGATTTTGAAAATTCTGGAGAGAATTTTAAAAGCTTCAAGAGAATTTCAACAATTTTGAGAGGGATTTGAAAAGTTTCAATGGGAATGGGAAGAATTGGGACGAAAATTGGAAAATTTTGAAGGGACTTTGAAAAAATTTCAAGTGGAATTTTAGAGATTTTGATGTGAAAGTTTCAAAATTTTGTCGGGGATTTTGAAATTTCCTGAGAATTTCCAAAGTTTCCCCGGGATTTCCAACATTTTGAAGGGAACTCCAAACATGTCAATATTGATTTTAAGAATCTCCACTGGAGTTTTAGAGATTTTGATGTGAAAGTGTCACCATTTTGTCGGGGATTTGGAAAATTTCCTGAGAATTTCAAAAGTTTCACCGGGATTTCCCAAATTTTGAAGGGAACTGATCGGAGCCAGCCCAGCGAGAGCCGGAGCCGGCAGGGTTCAACCGACCACGAGGTTCAGCCGAGATCAGGAAGCTCAGAGGGAAACGTACAGGGACAGCGTGATTCCCGGCGGGTCCCGATCGCCAAAGCCCCGGCAGCCATTGCGACAGAGCGGCTGACGTGGCGGGGGGCGTTCCCACGGTGACGCGGGAGGTTTAAAAGCGGCTGAAACTCGATACTAGCATTCAGTCAGCTGATCGGAGCCAGCCCAGCGAGAGCCGGAGCCGGCGGGGTTCAGCCGACCACGAGGTTCAGCCGAGATCAGGAAGCTCAGAGGGAAACGTACAGGGACAGCGCGATTCCCGGCGGGTCCCGATCGCCAAAGCCCCGGCAGCCATTGCGACAGAGCGGCTGACGTGGCGGGGGCGTTCCCACGGTGACGGCGACCACACCCCCTCCCCTTGCCTTGAAAAAGCCTTTGGGAGGGCAGCGACTCGTCACCAGGTGCAGGGAGGAGCAACCAGCTTGTGTAGCGGGTGAGTCCCACCCACACTGTGCTGCAGCAGCAGGTGTGGTAGCTTGTGCAGCAGGGTGCAGAGAGCACTTGTTGCTTGTCAGCCCCTCTAGCTTATTACCAGCGCCCCAGACTGCTGACGACCATGGGCGTCTCCAGGAGGAGAGCTTGTCTCTAACAGGCTGTGGCTACGCAGACTGAGGCTCTGTCCCGAACGGTGGCTGTTCAGGTCTCTGCAGGGAGTGCCAGAGCCTGCTGCTGGGGGAGGGAGGCCAGCACTCCACCTGTGTGAGGTGTGAGCAGGTGCAAGACCTGCTCGACGTGGTCGTCAAACTTAAGGAGGAGGTTGAGACGCTCAGGACCATCAGGGAGTGCGAAAGGGAGATCGACTGGTGGAGTAACACCCTGACGTGCAAGTCGGAAAGGTCCCAGAGAGGTAACCCCCAAAAGGAGATGGACCTCCTGCCCTCTCGGATAGAGGCAATTTTGACGTGAAACTGTAAACATGTGGACATGGATTTGGAAAATTCTAGAGAGAATTTTAAAAGCTTCAACAGGATATCAACAACGTTGAGAGGGATTTGAAAAGTTTCATTGGGAATGGGAAGAATTGGGACGAAAATTGGAAAATTCTGAAGGGACTTTGAAAAAATTTCAACTGGAATTTTAGCCATTTTGACGTGAAATTGTAAACATGTTGAGGTGGATTTGGAACATTCTTGAGAGAAGTTTCAAACTTTCAACAGGATTCCAACAATGTTGAGAGGGATTTGAAAAGTTTCAATGGGAATGGGAAGATTTGGGACGAAAATTGGAAAATTTTGAAGGGACTTTGAAAAAATTTCAACTGGAATTTTAGCAATTTTGACGTGAAATTGTAAACATGTTGAGGTGGATTTGGAAAATTCTAGAGAGAATTATAAAAGCTTCAACAGGATTTCAACAACGTTGAGAGGGATTTGAAAAGTTTCAATGGGAATGGGAAGAATTGGGAAAAATTTGGAAAATTTTTAAGGGACTTTGAAAAAATTTCAACTGGAATTTTAGCCATTTTTTGACGTGAAATTGTAAACCTGTGGACATGGATTTTGAAAATTCTAGAGAGAATTTTAAAAGCTTCAAGAGAATTTCAACAATTTTGAGAGGGATTTGAAAAGTTTCAATGGGAATGGGAAGAATTGGGACAAAAATTGGAAAATTTTGAAGGGACTTTGAAAAAATTTCAACTGGAATTTTAGCCATTTTTTGACGTGAAATTGTAAACCTGTGGACATGGATTTTGAAAATTCTAGAGAGAATTTTAAAAGCTTCAAGAGAATTTCAACAATTTGGAGAGGGATTTGAAAAGTTTCAATGGGAATGGGAAGAATTGGGACAAAAATTGGAAAATTTTTCAGGGACTTTGAAAAAATTTCAACTGGAATTTTAGCCATTTTTTGACGTGAAATTGTAAACATGTGGACATGGATTTTGAAAATTCTAGAGAGAATTTAAAAAGCTTCAAGAGAATTTCAACAATTTTGAGAGGGATTTGAAAAGCTTCAATGGGAATGGGAAGAATTGGGACCAAAATTGGAAAATTTTTCAGGGACTTTGAAAAAATTTCAACTGGAATTTTAGCCATTTTTTGACGTGAAATTGTAAACTTGTGGACAATGATTTTGAAAATTCTCGAGAGAATTTTAAAAGCTTCAAGAGAATTTCAACAATTTTGAGAGGGATTTGAAAAGTTTCAATGGGAATGGGAAGAATTGGGACAAAAATTGGAAAATTTTGAAGGGACTTTGAAAAAATTTCAACTGGAATTTTAGCCATTTTTTGACGTGAAATTGTAAACATGTGGACATGGATTTTGAAAATTCTAGAGAGAATTTTAAAAGCTTCAACAGAATTTCAACAATTTTGAGAGGGATTTGAAAAGTTTCAATGGGAATGGGAAGAATTGGGACAAAAAATTGGAAAATTTTTCAGGGACTTTGAAAACATTTCAACTGGAATTTTAGCCATTTTTTTTATGTGAAATTGTAAACATGTGGACATGGATTTTGAAAATTCTAGAGAGAATTTTAAAAGCTTCAAGAGAATTTCAACAATTTTGAGAGGGATTTGAAAAGTTTCAATGGGAATGGGAAGAATTGGGACAAAAATTGGAAAATTTTTCAGGGACTTTGAAAAAATTTCAACTGGAATTTTAGCCATTTTTTGACGTGAAATTGTAAACATGTGGACATGGATTTTGAAAATTCTAGAGAGAATTTAAAAAGCTTCAAGAGAATTTCAACAATTTTGAGAGGGATTTGAAAAGTTTCAATGGGAATGGGAAGAATTGGGACAAAAATTGGAAAATTTTTCAGGGACTTTGAAAAAATTTCAACTGGAATTTTAGCCATTTTTTGACGTGAAATTGTAAACATGTGGACATGGATTTTGAAAATTCTCGAGAGAATTTTAAAAGCTTCAAGAGAATTTCAACAATTTGGAGAGGGATTTGAAAAGTTTCAATGGGAATGGGAAGAATTGGGACAAAAATTGGAAAATTTTGAAGGGACTTTGAAAAAATTTCAACTGGAATTTTAGCCATTTTTTGACGTGAAATTGTAAACATGTGGACATGGATTTTGAAAATTCTAGAGAGAATTTTAAAAGCTTTAACAGGATTTCAACAATGTTGAGAGGGATTTGAAAAGTTTCAATGGGAATGGGAAGAATTGGGACGAAAATTGGAAAGTTTTTCAGGGACTTTGAAAAAATTTCAACTGGAATTTTAGCAATTTTCACGTGAAATTGTAAACATGTTGAGGTAGATTTTGAAAATTCTAGAGAGAATTTTAAAAGCTTCAAGAGAATTTCAACAATTTGGAGAGGGATTTGAAAAGTTTCAATGGGAATGGGAAGAATTGGGACAAAAAATTGGAAAATTTTTCAGGGACTTTGAAAAAATTTCAACTGGAATTTTAGCCATTTTTTGACGTGAAATTGTAAACATGTGGACATGGATTTTGAAAATTCTAGAGAGAATTTAAAAAGCTTCAAGAGAATTTCAACAATTTTGAGAGGGATTTGAAAAGTTTCAATGGGAATGGGAAGAATTGGGACCAAAATTGGAAAATTTGTCAGGGACTTTGAAAAAATTTCAACTGGAATTTTAGCCATTTTTTGACGTGAAATTGTAAACATGTGGACAAAGATTTTGAAAATTCTAGAGAGAATTTTAAAAGCTTCAAGAGAATTTCAACAATTTTGAGAGGGATTTGAAAAGTTTCAATGGGAATGGGAAGAATTGGGACAAAAATTGGAAAATTTTGAAGGGACTTTGAAAAAATTTCAACTGGAATTTTAGCCATTTTTTGACGTGAAATTGTAAACATGTGGACATGGATTTTGAAAATGCTAGAGAGAATTTTAAAAGCTTCAAGAGAATTTCAACAATTTTGAGAGGGATTTGAAAAGTTTCAATGGGAATGGGAAGAATTGGGACAAAAATTGGAAAATTTTTAAGGGACTTTGAAAAAATTTCAACTGGAATTTTAGCCATTTTTTTATGTGAAATTGTAAACATGTGGACATGGATTTTGAAAATTCTAGAGAGAATTTAAAAAGCCTCAACAGAATTTCAACAATTTTGAGAGGGATTTGAAAAGTTTCAATGGGAATGGGAAGAATTGGGACAAAAATTGGAAAATTTTTCAGGGACTTTGAAAAAATTTCAACTGGAATTTTAGCCATTTTTTGACGTGAAATTGTAAACATGTGGACATGGATTTTGAAAATTCTCGAGAGAATTTTAAAAGCTTCAAGAGAATTTCAACAATTTTGAGAGGGATTTGAAAAGTTTCAATGGGAATGGGAAGAATTGGGACAAAAATTGGAAAATTTTTCAGGGACTTTGAAAAAATTTCAACTGGAATTTTAGCCATTTTTTGACGTGAAATTGTAAACATGTGGACATGGATTTTGAAAATTCTAGAGAGAATTTTAAAAGCTTTAACAGGATTTCAACAAAGTTGAGAGGGATTTGAAAAGTTTCAATGGGAATGGGAAGAATTGGGACGAAAATTGGAAAGTTTTTCAGGGACTTTGAAAAAATTTCAACTGGAATTTTAGCAATTTTCACGTGAAATTGTAAACATGTTGAGGTAGATTTTGAAAATTCTAGAGAGAATTTTAAAAGCTTCAACATAATTTCAACAATGTTGAGAGGGATTTGAAAAGTTTCAATGGGAATGGGAAGAATTGGGACGAAAATTGGAAAATTTTGAAGGGACTTTGAAAAAATTTCAAGTGGAATTTTAGAGATTTTGATGTGAAAGTTTCAAAATTTTGTCGGGGATTTTGAAATTTCCTGAGAATTTCCAAAGTTTCCCCGGGATTTCCAACATTTTGAAGGGAACTCCAAACATGTCAATATTGATTTTAAGAATCTCCACTGGAGTTTTAGAGATTTTGATGTGAAAGTGTCACCATTTTGTCGGGGATTTGGAAAATTTCCTGAGAATTTCAAAAGTTTCACCGGGATTTCCCAAATTTTGAAGGGAACTGATCGGAGCCAGCCCAGCGAGAGCCGGAGCCGGCAGGGTTCAACCGACCACGAGGTTCAGCCGAGATCAGGAAGCTCAGAGGGAAACGTACAGGGACAGCGTGATTCCCGGCGGGTCCCGATCGCCAAAGCCCCGGCAGCCATTGCGACAGAGCGGCTGACGTGGCGGGGGGCGTTCCCACGGTGACGCGGGAGGTTTAAAAGCGGCTGAAACTCGATACTAGCATTCAGTCAGCTGATCGGAGCCAGCCCAGCGAGAGCTGGAGCCGGCGGGGTTCAGCCGACCACGAGGTTCAGCCGAGATCAGGAAGCTCAGAGGGAAACGTACAGGGACAGCGCGATTCCCGGCGGGTCCCGATCGCCAAAGCCCCGGCAGCCATTGCGACAGAGCGGCTGACGTGGCGGGGGCGTTCCCACGGTGACGGCGACCACACCCCCTCCCCTTGCCTTGAAAAAGCCTTTGGGAGGGCAGCGACTCGTCACCAGGTGCAGGGAGGAGCAACCAGCTTGTGTAGCGGGTGAGTCCCACCCACACTGTGCTGCAGCAGCAGGTGTGGTAGCTTGTGCAGCAGGGTGCAGAGAGCACTTGTTGCTTGTCAGCCCCTCTAGCTTATTACCAGCGCCCCAGACTGCTGACGACCATGGGCGTCTCCAGGAGGAGAGCTTGTCTCTAACAGGCTGTGGCTACGCAGACTGAGGCTCTGTCCCGAACGGTGGCTGTTCAGGTCTCTGCAGGGAGTGCCAGAGCCTGCTGCTGGGGGAGGGAGGCCAGCACTCCACCTGTGTGAGGTGTGAGCAGGTGCAAGACCTGCTCGACGTGGTCGTCAAACTTAAGGAGGAGGTTGAGACGCTCAGGACCATCAGGGAGTGCGAAAGGGAGATCGACTGGTGGAGTAACACCCTGACGTGCAAGTCGGAAAGGTCCCAGAGAGGTAACCCCCAAAAGGAGATGGACCTCCTGCCCTCTCGGATAGAGGCAATTTTGACGTGAAACTGTAAACATGTGGACATGGATTTGGAAAATTCTAGAGAGAATTTTAAAAGCTTCAACAGGATATCAACAACGTTGAGAGGGATTTGAAAAGTTTCATTGGGAATGGGAAGAATTGGGACGAAAATTGGAAAATTCTGAAGGGACTTTGAAAAAATTTCAACTGGAATTTTAGCCATTTTGACGTGAAATTGTAAACATGTTGAGGTGGATTTGGAACATTCTTGAGAGAAGTTTCAAACTTTCAACAGGATTCCAACAATGTTGAGAGGGATTTGAAAAGTTTCAATGGGAATGGGAAGATTTGGGACGAAAATTGGAAAATTTTGAAGGGACTTTGAAAAAATTTCAACTGGAATTTTAGCAATTTTGACGTGAAATTGTAAACATGTTGAGGTGGATTTGGAAAATTCTAGAGAGAATTATAAAAGCTTCAACAGGATTTCAACAACGTTGAGAGGGATTTGAAAAGTTTCAATGGGAATGGGAAGAATTGGGAAAAATTTGGAAAATTTTTCAGGGACTTTGAAAAAATTTCAACTGGAATTTTAGCCATTTTTTGACGTGAAATTGTAAACCTGTGGACATGGATTTTGAAAATTCTCGAGAGAATTTTAAAAGCTTCAAGAGAATTTCAACAATTTTGAGAGGGATTTGAAAAGTTTCAATGGGAATGGGAAGAATTGGGACAAAAATTGGAAAATTTGTCAGGGACTTTGAAAAAATTTCAAATGGAATTTTAGCCATTCTTTGACGTGAAATTGTAAACATGTGGACATGGATTTTGAAAATTCTGGAGAGAATTTTAAAAGCTTCAAGAGAATTTCAACAATTTTGAGAGGGATTTGAAAAGTTTCAATGGGAATGGGAAGAATTGGGACGAAAATTGGAAAATTTTGAAGGGACTTTGAAAAAATTTCAAGTGGAATTTTAGAGATTTTGATGTGAAAGTTTCAAAATTTTGTCGGGGATTTTGAAATTTCCTGAGAATTTCCAAAGTTTCCCCGGGATTTCCAACATTTTGAAGGGAACTCCAAACATGTCAATATTGATTTTAAGAATCTCCACTGGAGTTTTAGAGATTTTGATGTGAAAGTGTCACCATTTTGTCGGGGATTTGGAAAATTTCCTGAGAATTTCAAAAGTTTCACCGGGATTTCCCAAATTTTGAAGGGAACTGATCGGAGCCAGCCCAGCGAGAGCCGGAGCCGGCAGGGTTCAACCGACCACGAGGTTCAGCCGAGATCAGGAAGCTCAGAGGGAAACGTACAGGGACAGCGTGATTCCCGGCGGGTCCCGATCGCCAAAGCCCCGGCAGCCATTGCGACAGAGCGGCTGACGTGGCGGGGGGCGTTCCCACGGTGACGCGGGAGGTTTAAAAGCGGCTGAAACTCGATACTAGCATTCAGTCAGCTGATCGGAGCCAGCCCAGCGAGAGCCGGAGCCGGCGGGGTTCAGCCGACCACGAGGTTCAGCCGAGATCAGGAAGCTCAGAGGGAAACGTACAGGGACAGCGCGATTCCCGGCGGGTCCCGATCGCCAAAGCCCCGGCAGCCATTGCGACAGAGCGGCTGACGTGGCGGGGGCGTTCCCACGGTGACGGCGACCACACCCCCTCCCCTTGCCTTGAAAAAGCCTTTGGGAGGGCAGCGACTCGTCACCAGGTGCAGGGAGGAGCAACCAGCTTGTGTAGCGGGTGAGTCCCACCCACACTGTGCTGCAGCAGCAGGTGTGGTAGCTTGTGCAGCAGGGTGCAGAGAGCACTTGTTGCTTGTCAGCCCCTCTAGCTTATTACCAGCGCCCCAGACTGCTGACGACCATGGGCGTCTCCAGGAGGAGAGCTTGTCTCTAACAGGCTGTGGCTACGCAGACTGAGGCTCTGTCCCGAACGGTGGCTGTTCAGGTCTCTGCAGGGAGTGCCAGAGCCTGCTGCTGGGGGAGGGAGGCCAGCACTCCACCTGTGTGAGGTGTGAGCAGGTGCAAGACCTGCTCGACGTGGTCGTCAAACTTAAGGAGGAGGTTGAGACGCTCAGGACCATCAGGGAGTGCGAAAGGGAGATCGACTGGTGGAGTAACACCCTGACGTGCAAGTCGGAAAGGTCCCAGAGAGGTAACCCCCAAAAGGAGATGGACCTCCTGCCCTCTCGGATAGAGGCAATTTTGACGTGAAACTGTAAACATGTGGACATGTGTCCTGGTTTTGTTAAAAACAAGTTTCTCTTTCAGTGAATTTTGCCTGTCAGCTAAAGCCTTCATATTAACTGCATTTTCCTGGAGAACCAGACCCATGTTTTGGTAAACCTAGCAATGGAGTGCAAACATATTGATAAGCACGGATGGACATCTCGCGAGAGGGGCGACGAGAAACAAGTGACTAAGAAACTGACCAACTGTGTATAACATTCCATTCACGTGAATACTTCATATAAAAGTGGGAGATCACGAGGATCTCGTCCCTTTTCCCTTTTCCCTTCTGCTTATGGCCGACCTTAGGAGAGGATCTCGCTGGTTGTCCCTGAGAACTGAGGCCTAGTGAGAGACTGAATCCAGCTCCGCTTGGCTGCAGAGTCTAATCCAGGACTTTGGTGGCCGGCTCTGCAGTTGCTGAGACTTTCAAGATTGGTTTTGTATATTTTGTATTATTTTCTCTATTCTTATTAGTAGCATTAGTAAAACATCTTTAATTTTTCCAACTCTCTTCTCTCTGTCCTTCTTTCCCTCCCGATCGCCTGTCCTTAGTGGGAAGGGGGGAGAGGGAGGGGCAAAACGGGGGAAGTCGGGGGGAGAGGAGGTTAACAATACATCTGCCAGGGTTTTATTGTCACCCCGCAATCTTAACCCTCAACAGAAATTTGGCGCCCAACGTGGGGCCGAGAAAGGGGTAAATTTGAAGATTTTTGGCTTTTCTGCTGCTCTAACGTACCTTTCAGTTTTCTTGGCACAGTGCCAACTCATAGAGTTGTGATACTCACGCGTCTGTTTGCTTTGGACATTATTTAGTGGTATTAAGGCAAAGTGAATTACACTGATTTAAAGATGTTATGGCATAAGTTGTATCAGTTGTTTTCTACCTTGTGCTCACTGATTCCATATCTGTGTTGGGCTTTCTTTCTTAATCGAAGTATTCATTATATAACAACAAGGAACTGGACAATGATCATGATGATACTGTGTGGTTTGTCACTGGTTTATTTCATTGTACTGCAGCCGCTAATTAATTTCTACTCTCTTCTGCTTTACCTTGAAAAGCCTCCAGGAGAGATTAAAGAGCAGAACGGCTCTGTGTTTGCTAATTGGTCAAGCGAATCTTTAGAAAGGCTGACTAACAATACTTTCGTTTTTTCGCTAGGAGAGTTCGCAAATGTTTTAGAGAATTTTGAATATCCTTGGAGTTTTGATAGAACTGTGATGGTATTATCTGGTTTGCTGAATGTGTGTCAGTTTGTGCTTTTGTTAAGAGAAATGGCGTTCAACAGGAGGTTTGCGTCTCTTTGTTGTCCTGAGATTTGCGGTGCATCTTCGGAAGCTTTAGCAAAAAGCTCTCCTAGCCGCTCAAGAAAGAGCAAAGCAGCAAAGGCTGCAGCTGCTGCCACTGCCCCCCTGCCAACCGCGGCTTCGCAGGCTGAAGGTACGGCTCCTACGCAGCCCAAGGACATTGCTGATAACGTCACTTCTCCAGCCTCACAGGCTAAGGCAGCCCCCCTTTCTTCACACACTGGGCACTGTTGCTGCTGTAACCACAGTAACCACTGTGACAGTCATTCAGACTCTGGAAATGAATCAAATGATGGTAAACCCATATCAGCATCAGTTGCCGGTTGTAAGAAAGTCACTAGAAAGACTACCCGTGCAGCAGATGATGGCACAGGGCCAACATCAACCCAAGGGCCATCATCATCAGGACAGGGAGGAGATGAAGTGACCACCACTCGGTCCTTTTCTCCAGGTGAGCTGAGAGATCTGCGAAAAGACTTTAGTCGTCGTGAAGGCGAGAATATTTTAACCTGGCTGCTCCGATGCTGGGACAATGGGGCAGGAACAATTGAATTGGAAGGTGGTGAAGCCAGGCAGCTGGGATCTCTGTCAAGAGATTCCACCATTGATAGGGCAATTTCAAGAGAGTCTAATGCCACTACTCTCTGGGCCCGACTCCTGGCAGCTATGAAAGTAAGATTTCCCTACAAGGAAGATTGTATATCCAAGTTAGGGAACTGGAATACTATGGAGAAAGGTATTCAGTTCCTGAGAGAATTAGCTGTGCGAGAGATCATCTATTTTGAACCAAACAGCCAAGAGGGGACAGACCCAGATAGAATCAATTGTACACGACCTCTGTGGCGCAGATTTGTACAAAGTGCACCACCCGCATATGCTAAGTCATTGGCAGGAATGGTCTGGTCATCACGAGGTATACAAAATATTACTGAAGTGATTGAGCAGCTCCGAAACTTTGAGGACAGCCTTGCTGGTTCTCTACGGGCTTGTGTCTCTGCTGTAGAGAAACTGTGTGAAAAATCTGATGACCGGTTTGAAAAGCTATTGCAGGAAATCAAAGAACTCAGAGAAGACACATACCATTCACGACCTGCACAAACCTATGTTTCAGCTGTTAGGAAAAGGCGTTTCCAGTCTCGAGAGAGAGGACAGAGGCAGCCCACAAAAAGAGGTTCACTGTGGTTCTTCCTACATGAGCAGGGAGAAAACATGAATAAGTGGCATGGAAGACCTACCTCAGAACTTCAAGAACGAGTACGTGAGATCAAAGGAAAAACTCCTAGAAAGGTGGCTGCTCCAGTTTACAAAAGGAGCAGAAGAGATTCTGATGCTCTTGAAGGAACCTCTAATTCACACCCAGAGACTGTGCAAAACAGAAATTAGAGGTGCCCTGCCTCCAAATAGGTGGAGGAAAGGGATAACAGAGTTTATTGGACTGTACAAATACTATGGCCTGGTACAACACACCCCCAGGAGTACAAAGCTTTAGTGGACACTGGTGCTCAGTGCACAATAATTCCTTCTAATTATAAAGGAACGCAATCCATCAATATTTTTGGAGTGACTGGGGGATCCCAGGAACTGACTGTTGTAGAGGCTGAAATGAGCCTAACTGGAAAAAACTGGCAAAAGCATCCCATTGTGACTGGACCAGATGCTCCGTGCATCCTTGGCATAGACTACCTCAGGAGAGGGTATTTTAAGGACCCAAAAGGGTATAGGTGGGCATTTGGTATAGCAGCTGTGGACACTGAGAAAATTGAACAGCTGTCTGATTTGCCTGGTCTTTCAGATGACCCTTCTGTTGCAGGACTGCTGATGGTTGACGATCAGCAGGTGCCAATTGCTACCACGACAGTGCATCGCCGGCAATATCGCACCAATCGAGACTCTTTGATTCCTATCCAGAAGTTGATCCGTCAATTGGAAAGCCAGGGTGTGATCAGTAAGACTCGCTCACCTTTTAACAGCCCAATCTGGCCAGTGCGTAAGTCTAGTGATGAGTGGAGACTAACTGTGGACTATCGTGGCCTGAATGAAGTTACGCCACCACTGAGTGCTGCTGTGCCTGACATGCTAGAACTGCAATTTGAACTGGAGTCAAAGGCAGCTAAGTGGTATGCTACAATTGACATTGCTAATGCATTTTTCTCTATTCCTGTAGCAGCAGAGTGCAGGCCGCAGTTTGCTTTCACCTGGAGAGGCATCCAGTACACGTGGAATCGCTTGCCCCAGGGGTGGAAACACAGTCCTACCATCTGCCATGGACTGATCCAGACCACGCTGGAGCAAGGTAAAGCGCCAGAACACCTGCAATATATTGATGACATCATCGTATGGGGCGACACAGCGAAAGAAGTCTTCGAGAAAGGTGAGAGAATAATTCAGATTCTTTTGAATGCTGGTTTTGCCATAAAACGAAGCAAGGTCAAGGGACCTGCACGAGAGATCCAGTTTTTAGGAATAAAATGGCAAGATGGCCGTCGTCAGATCCCAATGGATGTGATCAACAAAATTGCAGCAATGTCTCCACCTACTAATAAAAAGGAGACACAGACTTTCTTGGGCGTTGTAGGTTTTTGGAGAATGCATATTCCTGACTACAGCCACATTGTGAGCCCTCTGTATCGAGTGACTCGTAAAAAGAACCAATTTGAGTGGGGCCCTGAACAACGACAAGCCTTTGAACAAATGAAGCGTGAGATAACTCATGCGGTGGCCCTTGGACCAGTTCGGACTGGACTAGATGTTAAAAATGTGCTCTACACCGCAGCCGGAGATAATGGACTTACCTGGAGCCTCTGGCAGAAAGCACCAGGAGAAACCCGAGGTCGGCCCTTAGGTTTTTGGAGTCGAGGATACAAAGGATCTGAGGCCAACTATACTCCAACTGAAAAAGAGATACTAGCAGCATACGAAGGAGTTCGAGCTGCTTCAGAAGTGATCGGTACTGAAGCACAGCTCCTCCTAGCACCTCGACTGCCAGTGCTGAGCTGGATGTTCAAAGGGACGGTTCCCTCTCCACATCATGCAACCGAAGTTACGTGGAGTAAATGGATTGCATTGATCACGCAACGAGCTCGAATTGGAAGTCCCAATCGCCCAGGGATCTTAGAAGTGATTACAGACTGGCCAGAAAGCAAAGACTTTGGGATGTCTCCAGATGAGGAGGAAGTAAAACGTGCTGAAGAAGCACCACCATATAACACTCTTTCAGAGACTGATAAGCAGTATGCACTGTTCACAGATGGATCCTGTCGTCTTGTAGGAAAACATCGAAGGTGGAAAGCTGCTGTGTGGAGTCCCACACGACAAGTTACAGAAGCCACTGAAGGACAAGGTGAATCTAGTCAGTTTGCAGAAGTGAAAGCCATCCAGCTGGCTTTGGACATTGCTGAACGAGAGAAGTGGCCAATACTTTATCTCTATACTGACTCATGGATGGTAGCAAATGCCTTGTGGGGGTGGCTACAGCAATGGAAGAAAAGCAACTGGCAGCGCAGAGGTAAACCCATTTGGGCTGCCACACTGTGGCAAGACATTGCTGCTCGGCTAGAGAGCCTGCCTGTGAAAGTTCGGCATGTAGATGCTCATGTGCCTAAAAGTCGAGCCACCGAGGAACATCTAAACAACCAACAAGCGGATCAAGCTGCTAAGATTAAAGTAGCTGAGGTGGACTTGGACTGGCAACATAAAGGTGAACTTTTCCTAGCTCGGTGGGCCCATGATGCTTCAGGGCATCAAGGTAGAGATGCAACATATAAATGGGCTCGCGATCGAGGGGTGGATTTAACTATGGACACTATTTCACAGGTTATTCATGAATGCGAGACTTGCGCCGAAATCAAACAAGCGAAACGGTTAAAGCCTGTATGGTATGGGGGGCGATGGTCAAAGTATAAGTATGGAGAAGCTTGGCAGATTGATTATATTACACTTCCACAAACACGTCAAGGTAAGCGTTATGTACTTACAATGGTGGAAGCAACCACTGGATGGTTGGAAACATATGCCGTACCTCATGCTACAGCCCGAAATACTATCTTGGGCCTTGAAAAGCAAGTCCTTTGGCGACATGGTACGCCAGAAAGAATTGAATCAGACAATGGTACTCATTTCAAAAACAGTCTTATAGACAATTGGGCCAAAGAACATGGTATTGAGTGGGTATATCATATTCCATATCATGCACCAGCCTCTGGGAAAATTGAAAGGTACAATGGTTTGCTAAAAACTACACTAAAGGCACTTGGTGGTGGAACCTTTAAAAACTGGGATTCACATTTAGCAAAAGCCACTTGGTTGGTCAACACCAGGGGATCAACCAATCGATCCGGGCCTGCCCAATCAGAAATTCTACGGACTGTAGAAGGAGATAAAGTCCCTGTAGTACACATGAAAAATATGTTAGGAAAGGCAGTCTGGGTTACTCCTGCCTCAGGCAAAGGCAAGCCCATTCGTGGGATTGTTTTTGCCCAGGGACCTGGCAGCACCTGGTGGGTGATGCTTAAGGATGGAGAAGTTCGGTGTGTGCCTCAAGGGGATTTGAGTTTAGGTGAAAATATTCAGTACTGAACTGCATGATGTGAATTGCCATACTAACAGTATTTAATAAGTGTCTTTCAGATCAAGACAGTGATGATGAAACCAGAGCTAGCTTCTTCGAGTGGCGCCTAACAAATTCCTCGAAGTTGATGTCTTTAACCCACAAACAGTGGTCATGAGATGCACTTGTACCATTTTTCCTGCCCTGGGAGACTGTCGTGACAAAATGAACTTAATGAACTTTTTAAAGGATGGTCCACTGATTAATTACTCCTGTGTATATATGTACATATGTATATATATATATAGTAGTAGTGATTAATTAGATTGTGTTGATAGATTGTATTGATAAGGTTTAAGTATTCAGCGAATGGCATATTATAAGGGGTGGAATGTCCTGGTTTTGTTAAAAACAAGTTTCTCTTTCAGTGAATTTTGCCTGTCAGCTAAAGCCTTCATATTAACTGCATTTTCCTGGAGAACCAGACCCATGTTTTGGTAAACCTAGCAATGGAATGCAAACATATTGATAAGCACGGATGGACATCTCGCGAGAGGGGCGACGAGAAACAAGTGACTAAGAAACTGACCAACTGTGTATAACATTCCATTCACGTGAATACTTCATATAAAAGTGGGAGATCACGAGGATCTCGTCCCTTTTCCCTTTTCCCTTCTGCTTATGGCCGACCTTAGGAGAGGATCTCGCTGGTTGTCCCTGAGAACTGAGGCCTAGTGAGAGACTGAATCCAGCTCCGCTTGGCTGCAGAGTCTAATCCAGGACTTTGGTGGCCGGCTCTGCAGTTGCTGAGACTTTCAAGATTGGTTTTGTATATTTTGTATTATTTTCTCTATTCTTATTAGTAGCATTAGTAAAACATCTTTAATTTTTCCAACTCTCTTCTCTCTGTCCTTCTTTCCCTCCCGATCGCCTGTCCTTAGTGGGAAGGGGGGAGAGGGAGGGGCAAAACGGGGGAAGTGGGGGGGAGAGGAGGTTAACAATACATCTGCCAGGGTTTTATTGTCACCCCGCAATCTTAACCCTCAACAACATGGATTTGGAAAATTCTAGAGAGAATTTTAAAAGCTTCAACAGGATATCAACAACGTTGAGAGGGATTTGAAAAGTTTCATTGGGAATGGGAAGAATTGGGACGAAAATTGGAAAATTCTGAAGGGACTTTGAAAAAATTTCAACTGGAATTTTAGCAATTTTGACGTGAAATTGTAAACATGTTGAGGTGGATTTGGAAAATTCTAGAGAGAATTATAAAAGCTTCAACAGGATTTCAACAACGTTGAGAGGGATTTGAAAAGTTTCAATGGGAATGGGAAGAACTGGGAAAAATTTGGAAAATTTTCAAGGGACTTTGAAAACATTTCAACTGGAATTTTAGCCATTTTTTGACGTGAAATTGTAAACCTGTGGACATGGATTTTGAAAATTCTCGAGAGAATTTTAAAAGCTTCAAGAGAATTTCAACAATTTTGAGAGGGATTTGAAAAGTTTCAATGGGAATGGGAAGAATTGGGACAAAAATTGGAAAATTTTTCAGGGACTTTGAAAAAATTTCAACTGGAATTTTAGCCATTTTTTGACGTGAAATTGTAAACATGTGGACATGGATTTTGAAAATTCTCGAGAGAATTTTAAAAGCTTCAAGAGAATTTGAACAATTTTGAGAGGGATTTGAAAAGTTTCAATGGGAATGGGAAGAATTGGGACAAAAATTGGAAAATTTTTCAGGGACTTTGAAAACATTTCAACTGGAATTTTAGCCATTTTTTGACGTGAAATTGTAAACATGTGGACATGGATTTTGAAAATTCTAGAGAGAATTTAAAAAGCCTCAAGAGAATTTCAACAATTTGGAGAGGGATTTGAAAAGTTTCAATGGGAATGGGAAGAATTGGGACAAAAATTGGAAAATTTTTAAGGGACTTTGAAAACATTTCAACTGGAATTTTAGCCATTCTTTGACGTGAAATTGTAAACATGTGGACATGGATTTTGAAAATGCTAGAGAGAATTTTAAAAGCTTCAAGAGAATTTCAACAATTTTGAGAGGGATTTGAAAAGTTTCAATGGGAATGGGAAGAATTGGGACAAAAATTGGAAAATTTTTAAGGGACTTTGAAAAAATTTCCACTGGAATTTTAGCCATTTTTTGACGTGAAATTGTAAACATGTGGACATGGATTTTGAAAATTCTCGAGAGAATTTTAAAAGCTTCAAGAGAATTTCAACAATTTGGAGAGGGATTTGAAAAGTTTCAATGGGAATGGGAAGAATTGGGACAAAAATTGGAAAATTTTGAAGGGACTTTGAAAAAATTTCAACTGGAATTTTAGCCATTTTTTGACGTGAAATTGTAAACATGTGGACATGGATTTTGAAAATTCTAGAGAGAATTTTAAAAACTTTAACAGGATTTCAACAATGTTGAGAGGGATTTGAAAAGTTTCAATGGGAATGGGAAGAATTGGGACGAAAATAGGAAAGTTTTTCAGGGACTTTGAAAAAATTTCAACTGGAATTTTAGCAATTTTCACGTGAAATTGTAAACATGTTGAGGTAGATTTTGAAAATTCTAGAGAGAATTTTAAAAGCTTCAACATAATTTCAACAATGTTGAGAGGGATTTGAAAAGTTTCAATGGGAATGGGAAGAATTGGGACGAAAATTGGAAAATTTTGAAGGGACTTTGAAAAAATTTCAACTGGAATTTTAGAGATTTTGATGTGAAAGTTTCAAAATTTTGTCGGGGATTTTGAAATTTCCTGAGAATTTCCAAAGTTTCCCCGGGATTTCCAACATTTTGAAGGGAACTCCAAACATGTCAATATTGATTTTAAGAATCTCCACTGGAGTTTTAGAGATTTTGATGTGAAAGTGTCACCATTTTGTCGGGGATTTGGAAAATTTCCTGAGAATTTCAAAAGTTTCACCGGGATTTCCCAAATTTTGAAGGGAACTGATCGGAGCCAGCCCAGCGAGAGCCGGAGCCGGCAGGGTTCAACCGACCACGAGGTTCAGCCGAGATCAGGAAGCTCAGAG
Source organism: Streptopelia decaocto (assembly GCF_964273445.1). Classification (NCBI taxonomy): domain Eukaryota; kingdom Metazoa; phylum Chordata; class Aves; order Columbiformes; family Columbidae; genus Streptopelia; species Streptopelia decaocto. Next base: position 49,443 of record NW_028115532.1, on the reverse strand, counting down.
GGAAACGTACAGGGACAGCGTGATTCCCGGCGGGTCCCGATCGCCAAAGCCCCGGCAGCCATTGCGACAGAGCGGCTGACGTGGCGGGGGGCGTTCCCACGGTGACGCGGGAGGTTTAAAAGCGGCTGAAACTCGATACTAGCATTCAGTCAGCTGATCGGAGCCAGCCCAGCGAGAGCCGGAGCCGGCGGGGTTCAGCCGACCACGAGGTTCAGCCGAGATCAGGAAGCTCAGAGGGAAACGTACAGGGACAGCGCGATTCCCGGCGGGTCCCGATCGCCAAAGCCCCGGCAGCCATTGCGACAGAGCGGCTGACGTGGCGGGGGCGTTCCCACGGTGACGGCGACCACACCCCCTCCCCTTGCCTTGAAAAAGCCTTTGGGAGGGCAGCGACTCGTCACCAGGTGCAGGGAGGAGCAACCAGCTTGTGTAGCGGGTGAGTCCCACCCACACTGTGCTGCAGCAGCAGGTGTGGTAGCTTGTGCAGCAGGGTGCAGAGAGCACTTGTTGCTTGTCAGCCCCTCTAGCTTATTACCAGCGCCCCAGACTGCTGACGACCATGGGCGTCTCCAGGAGGAGAGCTTGTCTCTAACAGGCTGTGGCTACGCAGACTGAGGCTCTGTCCCGAACGGTGGCTGTTCAGGTCTCTGCAGGGAGTGCCAGAGCCTGCTGCTGGGGGAGGGAGGCCAGCACTCCACCTGTGTGAGGTGTGAGCAGGTGCAAGACCTGCTCGACGTGGTCGTCAAACTTAAGGAGGAGGTTGAGACGCTCAGGACCATCAGGGAGTGCGAAAGGGAGATCGACTGGTGGAGTAACACCCTGACGTGCAAGTCGGAAAGGTCCCAGAGAGGTAACCCCCAAAAGGAGATGGACCTCCTGCCCTCTCGGATAGAGGCAATTTTGACGTGAAACTGTAAACATGTGGACATGGATTTGGAAAATTCTAGAGAGAATTTTAAAAGCTTCAACAGGATATCAACAACGTTGAGAGGGATTTGAAAAGTTTCATTGGGAATGGGAAGAATTGGGACGAAAATTGGAAAATTCTGAAGGGACTTTGAAAAAATTTCAACTGGAATTTTAGCCATTTTGACGTGAAATTGTAAACATGTGGACATGGATTTTGAAAATTCTAGAGAGAATTTTAAAAGCTTTAACAGGATTTCAACAATGTTGAGAGGGATTTGAAAAGTTTCAATGGGAATGGGAAGAATTGGGACGAAAATTGGAAAGTTTTTCAGGGACTTTGAAAAAATTTCAACTGGAATTTTAGCAATTTTCACGTGAAATTGTAAACATGTTGAGGTAGATTTTGAAAATTCCAGAGAGAATTTTAAAAGCTTCAACATAATTTCCACAATGTTGAGAGGGATTTGAAAAGTTTCAATGGGAAAGGGAAGAATTGGGACGAAAATTGGAAAATTTTTAAGGGACTTTGAAAACATTTCAACTGGAATTTTAGCCATTTTTTGACGTGAATTTGTAAACCTGTGGACATGGATTTTGAAAATTCTCGAGAGAATTTTAAAAGCTTCAAGAGAATTTCAACAATTTTGAGAGGGATTTGAAAAGTTTCAATGGGAATGGGAAGAATTGGGACAAAAATTGGAAAATTTTGAAGGGACTTTGAAAAAATTTCAACTGGAATTTTAGCCATTTTTTGACGTGAAATTGTAAACATGTGGACATGGATTTTGAAAATTCTAGAGAGAATTTAAAAAGCTTCAAGAGAATTTCAACAATTTTGAGAGGGATTTGAAAAGTTTCAATGGGAATGGGAAGAATTGGGACAAAAATTGGAAAATTTTGAAGGGACTTTGAAAAAATTTCAACTGGAATTTTAGCCATTTTTTGACGTGAAATTGTAAACATGTGGACATGGATTTTGAAAATTCTAGAGAGAATTTTAAAAGCGTTAACAGGATTTCAACAATGTTGAGAGGGATTTGAAAAGTTTCAATGGGAATGGGAAGAATTGGGACGAAAATTGGAAAGTTTTTCAGGGACTTTGAAAAAATTTCAACTGGAATTTTAGCAATTTTCACGTGAAATTGTAAACATGTTGAGGTAGATTTTGAAAATTCTCGAGAGAATTTTAAAAGCTTCAAGAGAATTTCAACAATGTTGAGAGGGATTTGAAAAGTTTCAATGGGAATGGGAAGAATTGGGACGAAAATTGGAAAATTTTGAAGGGACTTTGAAAAAATTTCAAGTGGAATTTTAGAGATTTTGATGTGAAAGTTTCAAAATTTTGTCGGGGATTTTGAAATTTCCTGAGAATTTCCAAAGTTTCCCCGGGATTTCCAACATTTTGAAGGGAACTCCAAACATGTCAATATTGATTTTAAGAATCTCCACTGGAGTTTTAGAGATTTTGATGTGAAAGTGTCACCATTTTGTCGGGGATTTGGAAAATTTCCTGAGAATTTCAAAAGTTTCACCGGGATTTCCCAAATTTTGAAGGGAACTGATCGGAGCCAGCCCAGCGAGAGCCGGAGCCGGCAGGGTTCAACCGACCACGAGGTTCAGCCGAGATCAGGAAGCTCAGAGGGAAACGTACAGGGACAGCGTGATTCCCGGCGGGTCCCGATCGCCAAAGCCCTGGCAGCCATTGCGACAGAGCGGCTGACGTGGCGGGGGGCGTTCCCACGGTGACGCGGGAGGTTTAAAAGCGGCTGAAACTCGATACTAGCATTCAGTCAGCTGATCGGAGCCAGCCCAGCGAGAGCCGGAGCCGGCGGGGTTCAGCCGACCACGAGGTTCAGCCGAGATCAGGAAGCTCAGAGGGAAACGTACAGGGACAGCGCGATTCCCGGCGGGTCCCGATCGCCAAAGCCCCGGCAGCCATTGCGACAGAGCGGCTGACGTGGCGGGGGCGTTCCCACGGTGACGGCGACCACACCCCCTCCCCTTGCCTTGAAAAAGCCTTTGGGAGGGCAGCGACTCGTCACCAGGTGCAGGGAGGAGCAACCAGCTTGTGTAGCGGGTGAGTCCCACCCACACTGTGCTGCAGCAGCAGGTGTGGTAGCTTGTGCAGCAGGGTGCAGAGAGCACTTGTTGCTTGTCAGCCCCTCTAGCTTATTACCAGCGCCCCAGACTGCTGACGACCATGGGTGTCTCCAGGAGGAGAGCTTGTCTCTAACAGGCTGTGGCTACGCAGACTGAGGCTCTGTCCCGAACGGTGGCTGTTCAGGTCTCTGCAGGGAGTGCCAGAGCCTGCTGCTGGGGGAGGGAGGCCAGCACTCCACCTGTGTGAGGTGTGAGCAGGTGCAAGACCTGCTCGACGTGGTCGTCAAACTTAAGGAGGAGGTTGAGACACTCAGGACCATCAGGGAGTGCGAAAGGGAGATCGACTGGTGGAGTAACACCCTGACGTGCAAGTCGGAAAGGTCCCAGAGAGGTAACCCCCAAAAGGAGATGGACCTCCTGCCCTCTCGGATAGAGGCAATTTTGACGTGAAACTGTAAACATGTGGACATGGATTTGGAAAATTCTAGAGAGAATTTTAAAAGCTTCAACAGGATATCAACAACGTTGAGAGGGATTTGAAAAGTTTCATTGGGAATGGGAAGAATTGGGACGAAAATTGGAAAATTCTGAAGGGACTTTGAAAAAATTTCAACTGGAATTTTAGCCATTTTGACGTGAAATTGTAAACATGTTGAGGTGGATTTGGAACATTCTTGAGAGAAGTTTCAAACTTTCAACAGGATTCCAACAATGTTGAGAGGGATTTGAAAAGTTTCAATGGGAATGGGAAGAATTGGGACGAAAATTGGAAAATTTTGAAGGGACTTTGAAAAAATTTCAACTGGAATTTTAGCCATTTTTTGACGTGAAATTGTAAACCTGTGGACATGGATTTTGAAAATTCTAGAGAGAATTTTAAAAGCTTCAAGAGAATTTCAACAATTTGGAGAGGGATTTGAAAAGTTTCAATGGGAATGGGAAGAATTGGGAAAAATTTGGAAAATTTTTAAGGGACTTTGAAAAAATTTCAACTGGAATTTTAGCCATTTTTTGACGTGAAATTGTAAACCTGTGGACATGGATTTTGAAAATTCTCGAGAGAATTTTAAAAGCTTCAAGAGAATTTCAACAATTTTGAGAGGGATTTGAAAAGTTTCAATGGGAATGGGAAGAATTGGGACAAAAATTGGAAAATTTGTCAGGGACTTTGAAAAAATTTCAAATGGAATTTTAGCCATTCTTTGACGTGAAATTGTAAACATGTGGACATGGATTTTGAAAATTCTGGAGAGAATTTTAAAAGCTTCAAGAGAATTTCAACAATTTTGAGAGGGATTTGAAAAGTTTCAATGGGAATGGGAAGAATTGGGACGAAAATTGGAAAATTTTGAAGGGACTTTGAAAAAATTTCAAGTGGAATTTTAGAGATTTTGATGTGAAAGTTTCAAAATTTTGTCGGGGATTTTGAAATTTCCTGAGAATTTCCAAAGTTTCCCCGGGATTTCCAACATTTTGAAGGGAACTCCAAACATGTCAATATTGATTTTAAGAATCTCCACTGGAGTTTTAGAGATTTTGATGTGAAAGTGTCACCATTTTGTCGGGGATTTGGAAAATTTCCTGAGAATTTCAAAAGTTTCACCGGGATTTCCCAAATTTTGAAGGGAACTGATCGGAGCCAGCCCAGCGAGAGCCGGAGCCGGCAGGGTTCAACCGACCACGAGGTTCAGCCGAGATCAGGAAGCTCAGAGGGAAACGTACAGGGACAGCGTGATTCCCGGCGGGTCCCGATCGCCAAAGCCCCGGCAGCCATTGCGACAGAGCGGCTGACGTGGCGGGGGGCGTTCCCACGGTGACGCGGGAGGTTTAAAAGCGGCTGAAACTCGATACTAGCATTCAGTCAGCTGATCGGAGCCAGCCCAGCGAGAGCCGGAGCCGGCGGGGTTCAGCCGACCACGAGGTTCAGCCGAGATCAGGAAGCTCAGAGGGAAACGTACAGGGACAGCGCGATTCCCGGCGGGTCCCGATCGCCAAAGCCCCGGCAGCCATTGCGACAGAGCGGCTGACGTGGCGGGGGCGTTCCCACGGTGACGGCGACCACACCCCCTCCCCTTGCCTTGAAAAAGCCTTTGGGAGGGCAGCGACTCGTCACCAGGTGCAGGGAGGAGCAACCAGCTTGTGTAGCGGGTGAGTCCCACCCACACTGTGCTGCAGCAGCAGGTGTGGTAGCTTGTGCAGCAGGGTGCAGAGAGCACTTGTTGCTTGTCAGCCCCTCTAGCTTATTACCAGCGCCCCAGACTGCTGACGACCATGGGCGTCTCCAGGAGGAGAGCTTGTCTCTAACAGGCTGTGGCTACGCAGACTGAGGCTCTGTCCCGAACGGTGGCTGTTCAGGTCTCTGCAGGGAGTGCCAGAGCCTGCTGCTGGGGGAGGGAGGCCAGCACTCCACCTGTGTGAGGTGTGAGCAGGTGCAAGACCTGCTCGACGTGGTCGTCAAACTTAAGGAGGAGGTTGAGACGCTCAGGACCATCAGGGAGTGCGAAAGGGAGATCGACTGGTGGAGTAACACCCTGACGTGCAAGTCGGAAAGGTCCCAGAGAGGTAACCCCCAAAAGGAGATGGACCTCCTGCCCTCTCGGATAGAGGCAATTTTGACGTGAAACTGTAAACATGTGGACATGGATTTTGAAAATTCTAGAGAGAATTTTAAAAGCTTCAACAGGATATCAACAACGTTGAGAGGGATTTGAAAAGTTTCATTGGGAATGGGAAGAATTGGGACGAAAATTGGAAAATTCTGAAGGGACTTTGAAAAAATTTCAACTGGAATTTTAGCCATTTTGACGTGAAATTGTAAACATGTTGAGGTGGATTTGGAACATTCTTGAGAGAAGTTTCAAACTTTCAACAGGATTCCAACAATGTTGAGAGGGATTTGAAAAGTTTCAATGGGAATGGGAAGATTTGGGACGAAAATTGGAAAATTTTGAAGGGACTTTGAAAAAATTTCAACTGGAATTTTAGCCATTTTTTGACGTGAAATTGTAAACCTGTGGACATGGATTTTGAAAATTCTAGAGAGAATTTTAAAAGCTTCAAGAGAATTTCAACAATTTGGAGAGGGATTTGAAAAGTTTCAATGGGAATGGGAAGAATTGGGACAAAAATTGGAAAATTTGTCAGGGACTTTGAAAAAATTTCAACTGGAATTTTAGCCATTTTTTGACGTGAAATTGTAAACATGTGGACATGGATTTTGAAAATTCTAGAGAGAATTTAAAAAGCTTCAAGAGAATTTCAACAATTTTGAGAGGGATTTGAAAAGTTTCAATGGGAATGGGAAGAATTGGGACCAAAATTGGAAAATTTTGAAGGGACTTTGAAAAAATTTCAACTGGAATTTTAGCCATTTTTTGACGTGAAATTGTAAACATGTGGACAATGATTTTGAAAATTCTCGAGAGAATTTTAAAAGCTTCAAGAGAATTTCAACAATTTTGAGAGGGATTTGAAAAGTTTCAATGGGAATGGGAAGAATTGGGACAAAAATTGGAAAATTTTTCAGGGACTTTGAAAAAATTTCAACTGGAATTTTAGCCATTTTTTGACGTGAAATTGTAAACATGTGGACATGGATTTTGAAAATTCTAGAGAGAATTTTAAAAGCTTCAACAGAATTTCAACAATTTTGAGAGGGATTTGAAAAGTTTCAATGGGAATGGGAAGAATTGGGACAAAAAATTGGAAAATTTTTAAGGGACTTTGAAAACATTTCAACTGGAATTTTAGCCATTTTTTTTATGTGAAATTGTAAACATGTGGACATGGATTTTGAAAATTCTAGAGAGAATTTTAAAAGCTTCAAGAGAATTTCAACAATTTTGAGAGGGATTTGAAAAGTTTCAATGGGAATGGGAAGAATTGGGACAAAAATTGGAAAATTTTTCAGGGACTTTGAAAAAATTTCAACTGGAATTTTAGCCATTTTTTGACGTGAAATTGTAAACATGTGGACATGGATTTTGAAAATTCTAGAGAGAATTTAAAAAGCTTCAAGAGAATTTCAACAATTTTGAGAGGGATTTGAAAAGTTTCAATGGGAATGGGAAGAATTGGGACAAAAATTGGAAAATTTTTAAGGGACTTTGAAAAAATTTCAACTGGAATTTTAGCCATTTTTTGACGTGAAATTGTAAACCTGTGGACATGGATTTTGAAAATTCTAGAGAGAATTTTAAAAGCTTCAAGAGAATTTCAACAATTTGGAGAGGGATTTGAAAAGTTTCAATGGGAATGGGAAGAATTGGGACAAAAATTGGAAAATTTTTCAGGGACTTTGAAAAAATTTCAACTGGAATTTTAGCCATTTTTTGATGTGAAATTGTAAACATGTGGACATGGATTTTGAAAATTCTAGAGAGAATTTAAAAAGCTTCAAGAGAATTTCAACAATTTTGAGAGGGATTTGAAAAGTTTCAATGGGAATGGGAAGAATTGGGACAAAAATTGGAAAATTTTTCAGGGACTTTGAAAAAATTTCAACTGGAATTTTAGCCATTTTTTGACGTGAAATTGTAAACATGTGGACATGGATTTTGAAAATTCTAGAGAGAATTTTAAAAGCTTCAAGAGAATTTCAACAATTTTGAGAGGGATTTGAAAAGTTTCAATGGGAATGGGAAGAATTGGGACAAAAATTGGAAAATTTTGAAGGGACTTTGAAAAAATTTCAACTGGAATTTTAGCCATTTTTTTACGTGAAATTGTAAACATGTGGACATGGATTTTGAAAATTCTAGAGAGAATTTTAAAAGCTTCAACAGAATTTCAACAATTTTGAGAGGGATTTGAAAAGTTTCAATGGGAATGGGAAGAATTGGGACAAAAAATTGGAAAATTTTTAAGGGACTTTGAAAACATTTCAACTGGAATTTTAGCCATTTTTTATGTGAAATTGTAAACATGTGGACATGGATTTTGAAAATTCTAGAGAGAATTTTAAAAGCTTCAAGAGAATTTCAACAATTTTGAGAGGGATTTGAAAAGTTTCAATGGGAATGGGAAGAATTGGGACAAAAATTGGAAAATTTTGAAGGGACTTTGAAAAAATTTCCACTGGAATTTTAGCCATTTTTTGACGTGAAATTGTAAACATGTGGACATGGATTTTGAAAATTCTAGAGAGAATTTAAAAAGCTTCAAGAGAATTTCAACAATTTTGAGAGGGATTTGAAAAGTTTCAATGGGAATGGGAAGAATTGGGACAAAAATTGGAAAATTTTTAAGGGACTTTGAAAACATTTCAAATGGAATTTTAGCCATTCTTTGACGTGAAATTGTAAACATGTGGACATGGATTTTGAAAATTCTGGAGAGAATTTTAAAAGCTTCAAGAGAATTTCAACAATTTTGAGTGGGATTTGAAAAGTTTCAATGGGAATGGGAAGAATTGGGACAAAAATTGGAAAATTTTTCAGGGACTTTGAAAAAATTTCAACTGGAATTTTAGCCATTTTTTGACGTGAAATTGTAAACATGTGGACATGGATTTTGAAAATTCTAGAGAGAATTTTAAAAGCTTCAAGAGAATTTCAACAATTTGGAGAGGGATTTGAAAAGTTTCAATGGGAATGGGAAGAATTGGGACAAAAAATTGGAAAATTTTTCAGGGACTTTGAAAAAATTTCAACTGGAATTTTAGCCATTTTTTGACGTGAAATTGTAAACATGTGGACATGGATTTTGAAAATTCTAGAGAGAATTTAAAAAGCTTCAAGAGAATTTCAACAATTTTGAGAGGGATTTGAAAAGTTTCAATGGGAATGGGAAGAATTGGGACCAAAATTGGAAAATTTGTCAGGGACTTTGAAAAAATTTCAACTGGAATTTTAGCCATTTTTTGACGTGAAATTGTAAACATGTGGACAAAGATTTTGAAAATTCTAGAGAGAATTTTAAAAGCTTCAAGAGAATTTCAACAATTTTGAGAGGGATTTGAAAAGTTTCAATGGGAATGGGAAGAATTGGGACAAAAATTGGAAAATTTTGAAGGGACTTTGAAAAAATTTGAACTGGAATTTTAGCCATTTTTTGACGTGAAATTGTAAACATGTGGACATGGATTTTGAAAATTCTCGAGAGAATTTTAAAAGCTTCAAGAGAATTTCAACAATTTTGAGAGGGATTTGAAAAGTTTCAATGGGAATGGGAAGAATTGGGACCAAAATTGGAAAATTTTGAAGGGACTTTGAAAAAATTTCAACTGGAATTTTAGCCATTTTTTTATGTGAAATTGTAAACATGTGGACATGGATTTTGAAAATTCTAGAGAGAATTTAAAAAGCCTCAACAGAATTTCAACAATTTTGAGAGGGATTTGAAAAGTTTCAATGGGAATGGGAAGAATTGGGACAAAAATTGGAAAATTTTTCAGGGACTTTGAAAAAATTTCAACTGGAATTTTAGCCATTTTTTGACGTGAAATTGTAAACATGTGGACATGGATTTTGAAAATTCTCGAGAGAATTTTAAAAGCTTCAAGAGAATTTCAACAATTTGGAGAGGGATTTGAAAAGTTTCAATGGGAATGGGAAGAATTGGGACAAAAATTGGAAAATTTTTCAGGGACTTTGAAAAAATTTCAACTGGAATTTTAGCCATTTTTTGACGTGAAATTGTAAACATGTGGACATGGATTTTGAAAATTCTAGAGAGAATTTTAAAAGCTTTAACAGGATTTCAACAATGTTGAGAGGGATTTGAAAAGTTTCAATGGGAATGGGAAGAATTGGGACGAAAATTGGAAAGTTTTTCAGGGACTTTGAAAAAATTTCAACTGGAATTTTAGCAATTTTCACGTGAAATTGTAAACATGTTGAGGTAGATTTTGAAAATTCTAGAGAGAATTTTAAAAGCTTCAACATAATTTCAACAATGTTGAGAGGGATTTGAAAAGTTTCAATGGGAATGGGAAGAATTGGGACGAAAATTGGAAAATTTTGAAGGGACTTTGAAAAAATTTCAAGTGGAATTTTAGCCATTTTTTGACGTGAAATTGTAAACATGTGGACAATGATTTTGAAAATTCTCGAGAGAATTTTAAAAGCTTCAAGAGAATTTCAACAATTTTGAGAGGGATTTGAAAAGTTTCAATGGGAATGGGAAGAATTGGGACAAAAATTGGAAAATTTTGAAGGGACTTTGAAAAAATTTCAACTGGAATTTTAGCCATTTTTTGACGTGAAATTGTAAACATGTGGACATGGATTTTGAAAATTCTAGAGAGAATTTTAAAAGCTTCAACAGAATTTCAACAATTTTGAGAGGGATTTGAAAAGTTTCAATGGGAATGGGAAGAATTGGGACAAAAAATTGGAAAATTTTTAAGGGACTTTGAAAACATTTCAACTGGAATTTTAGCCATTTTTTTATGTGAAATTGTAAACATGTGGACATGGATTTTGAAAATTCTCGAGAGAATTTTAAAAGCTTCAAGAGAATTTCAACAATTTTGAGAGGGATTTGAAAAGTTTCAATGGGAATGGGAAGAATTGGGACAAAAATTGGAAAATTTTGAAGGGACTTTGAAAACATTTCAAATGGAATTTTAGCCATTCTTTGACGTGAAATTGTAAACATGTGGACATGGATTTTGAAAATTCTGGAGAGAATTTTAAAAGCTTCAAGAGAATTTCAACAATTTTGAGTGGGATTCGAAAAGTTTCAATGGGAATGGGAAGAATTGGGACAAAAATTGGAAAATTTTTAAGGGACTTTGAAAAAATTTCAACTGGAATTTTAGCCATTTTTTGACGTGAAATTGTAAACCTGTGGACATGGATTTTGAAAATTCTAGAGAGAATTTTAAAAGCTTCAAGAGAATTTCAACAATTTTGAGAGGGATTTGAAAAGTTTCAATGGGAATGGGAAGAATTGGGACAAAAAATTGGAAAATTTTTAAGGGACTTTGAAAACATTTCAACTGGAATTTTAGCCATTTTTTTATGTGAAATTGTAAACATGTGGACATGGATTTTGAAAATTCTCGAGAGAATTTTAAAAGCTTCAAGAGAATTTCAACAATTTTGAGAGGGATTTGAAAAGTTTCAATGGGAATGGGAAGAATTGGGACCAAAATTGGAAAATTTTGAAGGGACTTTGAAAAAATTTCAACTGGAATTTTAGCCATTTTTTGACGTGAAATTGTAAACATGTGGACATGGATTTTGAAAATTCTAGAGAGAATTTAAAAAGCTTCAAGAGAATTTCAACAATTTTGAGAGGGATTTGAAAAGTTTCAATGGGAATGGGAAGAATTGGGACCAAAATTGGAAAATTTTTCAGGGACTTTGAAAAAATTTCAACTGGAATTTTAGCCATTTTTTGACGTGAAATTGTAAACATGTGGACAATGATTTTGAAAATTCTCGAGAGAATTTTAAAAGCTTCAACAGAATTTCAACAATTTTGAGAGGGATTTGAAAAGTTTCAATGGGAATGGGAAGAATTGGGACAAAAATTGGAAAATTTTGAAGGGACTTTGAAAAAATTTCAACTGGAATTTTAGCCATTTTTTGACGTGAAATTGTAAACATGTGGACATGGATTTTGAAAATTCTAGAGAGAATTTTAAAAGCTTCAACAGACTTTCAACAATTTTGAGAGGGATTTGAAAAGTTTCAATGGGAATGGGAAGAATTGGGACAAAAAATTGGAAAATTTTTAAGGGACTTTGAAAACATTTCAACTGGAATTTTAGCCATTTTTTTATGTGAAATTGTAAACATGTGGACATGGATTTTGAAAATTCTAGAGAGAATTTAAAAAGCTTCAAGAGAATTTCAACAATTTTCAGAGGGATTTGAAAAGTTTCAATGGGAATGGGAAGAATTGGGACAAAAATTGGAAAATTTTGAAGGGACTTTGAAAAAATTTCCACTGGAATTTTAGCCATTTTTTGACGTGAAATTGTAAACATGTGGACATGGATTTTGAAAATTCTAGAGAGAATTTAAAAAGCTTCAAGAGAATTTCAACAATTTTGAGAGGGATTTGAAAAGTTTCAATGGGAATGGGAAGAATTGGGACAAAAATTGGAAAATTTTTAAGGGACTTTGAAAACATTTCAAATGGAATTTTAGCCATTCTTTGACGTGAAATTGTAAACATGTGGACATGGATTTTGAAAATTCTGGAGAGAATTTTAAAAGCTTCAAGAGAATTTCAACAATTTTGAGTGGGATTCGAAAAGTTTCAATGGGAATGGGAAGAATTGGGACAAAAATTGGAAAATTTTTCAGGGACTTTGAAAAAATTTCAACTGGAATTTTAGCCATTTTTTGACGTGAAATTGTAAACCTGTGGACATGGATTTTGAAAATTCTAGAGAGAATTTTAAAAGCTTCAAGAGAATTTCAACAATTTGGAGAGGGATTTGAAAAGTTTCAATGGGAATGGGAAGAATTGGGACAAAAAATTGGAAAATTTTTCAGGGACTTTGAAAAAATTTCAACTGGAATTTTAGCCATTTTTTGACGTGAAATTGTAAACATGTGGACATGGATTTTGAAAATTCTAGAGAGAATTTAAAAAGCTTCAAGAGAATTTCAACAATTTTGAGAGGGATTTGAAAAGTTTCAATGGGAATGGGAAGAATTGGGACAAAAATTGGAAAATTTGTCAGGGACTTTGAAAAAATTTCAACTGGAATTTTAGCCATTTTTTGACGTGAAATTGTAAACATGTGGACAAAGATTTTGAAAATTCTAGAGAGAATTTTAAAAGCTTCAAGAGAATTTCAACAATTTTGAGAGGGATTTGAAAAGTTTCAATGGGAATGGGAAGAATTGGGACAAAAATTGGAAAATTTTGAAGGGACTTTGAAAAAATTTGAACTGGAATTTTAGCCATTTTTTGACGTGAAATTGTAAACATGTGGACATGGATTTTGAAAATTCTCGAGAGAATTTTAAAAGCTTCAAGAGAATTTCAACAATTTTGAGAGGGATTTGAAAAGTTTCAATGGGAATGGGAAGAATTGGGACAAAAATTGGAAAATTTTGAAGGGACTTTGAAAAAATTTCAACTGGAATTTTAGCCATTTTTTGACGTGAAATTGTAAACATGTGGACATGGATTTTGAAAATTCTCGAGAGAATTTTAAAAGCCTCAACAGAATTTCAACAATTTTGAGAGGGATTTGAAAAGTTTCAATGGGAATGGGAAGAATTGGGACAAAAATTGGAAAATTTTTCAGGGACTTTGAAAAAATTTCAACTGGAATTTTAGCCATTTTTTGACGTGAAATTGTAAACATGTGGACATGGATTTTGAAAATTCTCGAGAGAATTTTAAAAGCTTCAAGAGAATTTCAACAATTTGGAGAGGGATTTGAAAAGTTTCAATGGGAATGGGAAGAATTGGGACAAAAATTGGAAAATTTTTCAGGGACTTTGAAAAAATTTCAACTGGAATTTTAGCCATTTTTTGACGTGAAATTGTAAACATGTGGACATGGATTTTGAAAATTCTAGAGAGAATTTTAAAAGCTTTAACAGGATTTCAACAATGTTGAGAGGGATTTGAAAAGTTTCAATGGGAATGGGAAGAATTGGGACGAAAATTGGAAAGTTTTTCAGGGACTTTGAAAAAATTTCAACTGGAATTTTAGCAATTTTCACGTGAAATTGTAAACATGTTGAGGTAGATTTTGAAAATTCTAGAGAGAATTTTAAAAGCTTCAACATAATTTCAACAATGTTGAGAGGGATTTGAAAAGTTTCAATGGGAATGGGAAGAATTGGGACGAAAATTGGAAAATTTTGAAGGGACTTTAAAAAAATTTCAAGTGGAATTTTAGAGATTTTGATGTGAATGTTTCAAAATTTTGTCGGGGATTTTGAAATTTCCTGAGAATTTCCAAAGTTTCCCCGGGATTTCCAACATTTTGAAGGGAACTCCAAACATGTCAATATTGATTTTAAGAATCTCCACTGGAGTTTTAGAGATTTTGATGTGAAAGTGTCACCATTTTGTCGGGGATTTGGAAAATTTCCTGAGAATTTCAAAAGTTTCACCGGGATTTCCCAAATTTTGAAGGGAACTGATCGGAGCCAGCCCAGCGAGAGCCGGAGCCGGCAGGGTTCAACCGACCACGAGGTTCAGCCGAGATCAGGAAGCTCAGAGGGAAACGTACAGGGACAGCGTGATTCCCGGCGGGTCCCGATCGCCAAAGCCCCGGCAGCCATTGCGACAGAGCGGCTGACGTGGCGGGGGGCGTTCCCACGGTGACGCGGGAGGTTTAAAAGCGGCTGAAACTCGATACTAGCATTCAGTCAGCTGATCGGAGCCAGCCCAGCGAGAGCCGGAGCCGGCGGGGTTCAGCCGACCACGAGGTTCAGCCGAGATCAGGAAGCTCAGAGGGAAACGTACAGGGACAGCGCGATTCCCGGCGGGTCCCGATCGCCAAAGCCCCGGCAGCCATTGCGACAGAGCGGCTGACGTGGCGGGGGCGTTCCCACGGTGACGGCGACCACACCCCCTCCCCTTGCCTTGAAAAAGCCTTTGGGAGGGCAGCGACTAGTCACCAGGTGCAGGGAGGAGCAACCAGCTTGTGTAGCGGGTGAGTCCCACCCACACTGTGCTGCAGCAGCAGGTGTGGTAGCTTGTGCAGCAGGGTGCAGAGAGCACTTGTTGCTTGTCAGCCCCTCTAGCTTATTACCAGCGCCCCAGACTGCTGACGACCATGGGCGTCTCCAGGAGGAGAGCTTGTCTCTAACAGGCTGTGGCTACGCAGACTGAGGCTCTGTCCCGAACGGTGGCTGTTCAGGTCTCTGCAGGGAGTGCCAGAGCCTGCTGCTGGGGGAGGGAGGCCAGCACTCCACCTGTGTGAGGTGTGAGCAGGTGCAAGACCTGCTCGACGTGGTCGTCAAACTTAAGGAGGAGGTTGAGATGCTCAGGACCATCAGGGAGTGCGAAAGGGAGATCGACTGGTGGAGTAACACCCTGACGTGCAAGTCGGAAAGGTCCCAGAGAGGTAACCCCCAAAAGGAGATGGACCTCCTGCCCTCTCGGATAGAGGCAATTTTGACGTGAAACTGTAAACATGTGGACATGGATTTGGAAAATTCTAGAGAGAATTTTAAAAGCTTCAACAGGATATCAACAACGTTGAGAGGGATTTGAAAAGTTTCATTGGGAATGGGAAGAATTGGGACGAAAATTGGAAAATTCTGAAGGGACTTTGAAAAAATTTCAACTGGAATTTTAGCCATTTTGACGTGAAATTGTAAAGATGTTGAGGTGGATTTGGAACATTCTTGAGAGAAGTTTCAAACTTTCAACAGGATTCCAACAATGTTGAGAGGGATTTGAAAAGTTTCAATGGGAATGGGAAGATTTGGGACGAAAATTGGAAAATTTTGAAGGGACTTTGAAAAAATTTCAACTGGAATTTTAGCAATTTTGACGTGAAATTGTAAACATGTTGAGGTGGATTTGGAAAATTCTAGAGAGAATTATAAAAGCTTCAACAGGATTTCAACAACGTTGAGAGGGATTTGAAAAGTTTCAATGGGAATGGGAAGAATTGGGAAAAATTTGGAAAATTTTTAAGGGACTTTGAAAAAATTTCAACTGGAATTTTAGCCATTTTTTGACGTGAAATTGTAAACCTGTGGACATGGATTTTGAAAATTCTCGAGAGAATTTTAAAAGCTTCAAGAGAATTTCAACAATTTTGAGAGGGATTTGAAAAGTTTCAATGGGAATGGGAAGAATTGGGACAAAAATTGGAAAATTTGTCAGGGACTTTGAAAAAATTTCAAATGGAATTTTAGCCATTCTTTGACGTGAAATTGTAAACATGTGGACATGGATTTTGAAAATTCTGGAGAGAATTTTAAAAGCTTCAAGAGAATTTCAACAATTTTGAGAGGGATTTGAAAAGTTTCAATGGGAATGGGAAGAATTGGGACGAAAATTGGAAAATTTTGAAGGGACTTTGAAAAAATTTCAAGTGGAATTTTAGAGATTTTGATGTGAAAGTTTCAAAATTTTGTCGGGGATTTTGAAATTTCCTGAGAATTTCCAAAGTTTCCCCGGGATTTCCAACATTTTGAAGGGAACTCCAAACATGTCAATATTGATTTTAAGAATCTCCACTGGAGTTTTAGAGATTTTGATGTGAAAGTGTCACCATTTTGTCGGGGATTTGGAAAATTTCCTGAGAATTTCAAAAGTTTCACCGGGATTTCCCAAATTTTGAAGGGAACTGATCGGAGCCAGCCCAGCGAGAGCCGGAGCCGGCAGGGTTCAACCGACCACGAGGTTCAGCCGAGATCAGGAAGCTCAGAGGGAAACGTACAGGGACAGCGTGATTCCCGGCGGGTCCCGATCGCCAAAGCCCCGGCAGCCATTGCGACAGAGCGGCTGACGTGGCGGGGGGCGTTCCCACGGTGACGCGGGAGGTTTAAAAGCGGCTGAAACTCGATACTAGCATTCAGTCAGCTGATCGGAGCCAGCCCAGCGAGAGCCGGAGCCGGCGGGGTTCAGCCGACCACGAGGTTCAGCCGAGATCAGGAAGCTCAGAGGGAAACGTACAGGGACAGCGCGATTCCCGGCGGGTCCCGATCGCCAAAGCCCCGGCAGCCATTGCGACAGAGCGGCTGACGTGGCGGGGGCGTTCCCACGGTGACGGCGACCACACCCCCTCCCCTTGCCTTGAAAAAGCCTTTGGGAGGGCAGCGACTCGTCACCAGGTGCAGGGAGGAGCAACCAGCTTGTGTAGCAGGTGAGTCCCACCCACACTGTGCTGCAGCAGCAGGTGTGGTAGCTTGTGCAGCAGGGTGCAGAGAGCACTTGTTGCTTGTCAGCCCCTCTAGCTTATTACCAGCGCCCCAGACTGCTGACGACCATGGGCGTCTCCAGGAGGAGAGCTTGTCTCTAACAGGCTGTGGCTACGCAGACTGAGGCTCTGTCCCGAACGGTGGCTGTTCAGGTCTCTGCAGGGAGTGCCAGAGCCTGCTGCTGGGGGAGGGAGGCCAGCACTCCACCTGTGTGAGGTGTGAGCAGGTGCAAGACCTGCTCGACGTGGTCGTCAAACTTAAGGAGGAGGTTGAGACGCTCAGGACCATCAGGGAGTGCGAAAGGGAGATCGACTGGTGGAGTAACACCCTGACGTGCAAGTTGGAAAGGTCCCAGAGAGGTAACCCCCAAAAGGAGATGGACCTCCTGCCCTCTCGGATAGAGGCAATTTTGACGTGAAACTGTAAACATGTGGACATGGATTTGGAAAATTCTAGAGAGAATTTTAAAAGCTTCAACAGGATATCAACAACGTTGAGAGGGATTTGAAAAGTTTCATTGGGAATGGGAAGAATTGGGACGAAAATTGGAAAATTCTGAAGGGACTTTGAAAAAATTTCAACTGGAATTTTAGCCATTTTGACGTGAAATTGTAAACATGTTGAGGTGGATTTGGAACATTCTTGAGAGAAGTTTCAAACTTTCAACAGGATTCCAACAACGTTGAGAGGGATTTGAAAAGTTTCAATGGGAATGGGAAGAATTGGGAAAAATTTGGAAAATTTTTAAGGGACTTTGAAAAAATTTCAACTGGAATTTTAGCCATTTTTTGACGTGAAATTGTAAACCTGTGGACATGGATTTTGAAAATTCTAGAGAGAATTTTAAAAGCTTCAAGAGAATTTCAACAATTTTGAGAGGGATTTGAAAAGTTTCAATGGGAATGGGAAGAATTGGGACAAAAATTGGAAAATTTTGAAGGGACTTTGAAAAAATTTCAACTGGAATTTTAGCCATTTTTTGACGTGAAATTGTAAACATGTGGACATGGATTTTGAAAATTCTAGAGAGAATTTTAAAAGCTTCAAGAGAATTTCAACAATTTGGAGAGGGATTTGAAAAGTTTCAATGGGAATGGGAAGAATTGGGACAAAAATTGGAAAATTTTTCAGGGACTTTGAAAAAATTTCAACTGGAATTTTAGCCATTTTTTGACGTGAAATTGTAAACATGTGGACATGGATTTTGAAAATTCTCGAGAGAATTTAAAAAGCTTCAAGAGAATTTCAACAATTTTGAGAGGGATTTGAAAAGTTTCAATGGGAATGGGAAGAATTGGGACCAAAATTGGAAAATTTTGAAGGGACTTTGAAAAAATTTCAACTGGAATTTTAGCCATTTTTTGACGTGAAATTGTAAACATGTGGACAATGATTTTGAAAATTCTCGAGAGAATTTTAAAAGCTTCAAGAGAATTTCAACAATTTTGAGAGGGATTTGAAAAGTTTCAATGGGAATGGGAAGAATTGGGACAAAAATTGGAAAATTTTGAAGGGACTTTGAAAAAATTTCAACTGGAATTTTAGCCATTTTTTGACGTGAAATTGTAAACATGTGGACATGGATTTTGAAAATTCTAGAGAGAATTTTAAAAGCTTCAACAGAATTTCAACAATTTTGAGAGGGATTTGAAAAGTTTCAATGGGAATGGGAAGAATTGGGACAAAAAATTGGAAAATTTTTAAGGGACTTTGAAAACATTTCAACTGGAATTTTAGCCATTTTTTGACGTGAAATTGTAAACATGTGGACATGGATTTTGAAAATTCTAGAGAGAATTTTAAAAGCTTCAAGAGAATTTCAACAATTTTGAGAGGGATTTGAAAAGTTTCAATGGGAATGGGAAGAATTGGGACAAAAATTGGAAAATTTTGAAGGGACTTTGAAAAAATTTCAACTGGAATTTTAGCCATTTTTTGACGTGAAATTGTAAACATGTGGACATGGATTTTGAAAATTCTAGAGAGAATTTAAAAAGCTTCAAGAGAATTTCAACAATTTTGAGAGGGATTTGAAAAGTTTCAATGGGATTGGGAAGAATTGGGACAAAAATTGGAAAATTTTTAAGGGACTTTGAAAACATTTCAAATGGAATTTTAGCCATTCTTTGACGTGAAATTGTAAACATGTGGACATGGATTTTGAAAATTCTGGAGAGAATTTTAAAAGCTTCAAGAGAATTTCAACAATTTTGAGTGGGATTTGAAAAGTTTCAATGGGAATGGGAAGAATTGGGACAAAAATTGGAAAATTTTTAAGGGACTTTGAAAAAATTTCAACTGGAATTTTAGCCATTTTTTGACGTGAAATTGTAAACCTGTGGACATGGATTTTGAAAATTCTAGAGAGAATTTAAAAAGCTTCAAGAGAATTTCAACAATTTTGAGAGGGATTTGAAAAGTTTCAATGGGAATGGGAAGAATTGGGACCAAAATTGGAAAATTTTTCAGGGACTTTGAAAAAATTTCAACTGGAATTTTAGCCATTTTTTGACGTGAAATTGTAAACATGTGGACAAAGATTTTGAAAATTCTAGAGAGAATTTTAAAAGCTTCAAGAGAATTTCAACAATTTTGAGAGGGATTTGAAAAGTTTCAATGGGAATGGGAAGAATTGGGACAAAAATTGGAAAATTTTGAAGGGACTTTGAAAAAATTTGAACTGGAATTTTAGCCATTTTTTGACGTGAAATTGTAAACATGTGGACATGGATTTTGAAAATTCTCGAGAGAATTTTAAAAGCTTCAAGAGAATTTCAACAATTTTGAGAGGGATTTGAAAAGTTTCAATGGGAATGGGAAGAATTGGGACAAAAATTGGAAAATTTTGAAGGGACTTTGAAAAAATTTCAACTGGAATTTTAGCCATTTTTTGACGTGAAATTGTAAACATGTGGACATGGATTTTGAAAATGCTAGAGAGAATTTTAAAAGCTTCAAGAGAATTTCAACAATTTGGAGAGGGATTTGAAAAGTTTCAATGGGAATGGGAAGAATTGGGACAAAAATTGGAAAATTTTTCAGGGACTTTGAAAAAATTTCAACTGGAATTTTAGCCATTTTTTGACGTGAAATTGTAAACATGTGGACATGGATTTTGAAAATTCTCGAGAGAATTTTAAAAGCTTCAAGAGAATTTCAACAATTTGGAGAGGGATTTGAAAAGTTTCAATGGGAATGGGAAGAATTGGGACAAAAATTGGAAAATTTTTCAGGGACTTTGAAAAAATTTCAACTGGAATTTTAGCAATTTTTTGACGTGAAATTGTAAACATGTGGCCATGGATTTTGAAAATTCTAGAGAGAATTTTAAAAGCTTTAACAGGATTTCAACAATGTTGAGAGGGATTTGAAAAGTTTCAATGGGAATGGGAAGAATTGGGACGAAAATTGGAAAGTTTTTCAGGGACTTTGAAAAAATTTCAACTGGAATTTTAGCAATTTTCACGTGAAATTGTAAACATGTTGAGGTAGATTTTGAAAATTCTAGAGAGAATTTTAAAAGCTTCAACATAATTTCAACAATGTTGAGAGGGATTTGAAAAGTTTCAATGGGAATGGGAAGAATTGGGACGAAAATTGGAAAATTTTTAAGGGACTTTGAAAAAATTTCAAGTGGAATTTTAGAGATTTTGATGTGAAAGTTTCAAAATTTTGTCGGGGATTTTGAAATTTCCTGAGAATTTCCAAAGTTTCCCCGGGATTTCCAACATTTTGAAGGGAACTCCAAACATGTCAATATTGATTTTAAGAATCTCCACTGGAGTTTTAGAGATTTTGATGTGAAAGTGTCACCATTTTGTCGGGGATTTGGAAAATTTCCTGAGAATTTCAAAAGTTTCACCGGGATTTCCCAAATTTTGAAGGGAACTGATCGGAGCCAGCCCAGCGAGAGCCGGAGCCGGCAGGGTTCAACCGACCACGAGGTTCAGCCGAGATCAGGAAGCTCAGAGGGAAACGTACAGGGACAGCGTGATTCCCGGCGGGTCCCGATCGCCAAAGCCCCGGCAGCCATTGCGACAGAGCGGCTGACGTGGCGGGGGGCGTTCCCACGGTGACGCGGGAGGTTTAAAAGCGGCTGAAACTCGATACTAGCATTCAGTCAGCTGATCGGAGCCAGCCCAGCGAGAGCCGGAGCCGACGGGGTTCAGCCGACCACGAGGTTCAGCCGAGATCAGGAAGCTCAGAGGGAAACGTACAGGGACAGCGCGATTCCCGGCGGGTCCCGATCGCCAAAGCCCCGGCAGCCATTGCGACAGAGCGGCTGACGTGGCGGGGGCGTTCCCACGGTGACGGCGACCACACCCCCTCCCCTTGCCTTGAAAAAGCCTTTGGGAGGGCAGCGACTCGTCACCAGGTGCAGGGAGGAGCAACCAGCTTGTGTAGCGGGTGAGTCCCACCCACACTGTGCTGCAGCAGCAGGTGTGGTAGCTTGTGCAGCAGGGTGCAGAGAGCACTTGTTGCTTGTCAGCCCCTCTAGCTTATTACCAGCGCCCCAGACTGCTGACGACCATGGGCGTCTCCAGGAGGAGAGCTTGTCTCTAACAGGCTGTGGCTACGCAGACTGAGGCTCTGTCCCGAACGGTGGCTGTTCAGGTCTCTGCAGGGAGTGCCAGAGCCTGCTGCTGGGGGAGGGAGGCCAGCACTCCACCTGTGTGAGGTGTGAGCAGGTGCAAGACCTGCTCGACGTGGTCGTCAAACTTAAGGAGGAGGTTGAGACGCTCAGGACCATCAGGGAGTGCGAAAGGGAGATCGACTGGTGGAGTAACACCCTGACGTGCAAGTCGGAAAGGTCCCAGAGAGGTAACCCCCAAAAGGAGATGGACCTCCTGCCCTCTCGGATAGAGGCAATTTTGACGTGAAACTGTAAACATGTGGACATGGATTTGGAAAATTCTAGAGAGAATTTTAAAAGCTTCAACAGGATATCAACAACGTTGAGAGGGATTTGAAAAGTTTCATTGGGAATGGGAAGAATTGGGACGAAAATTGGAAAATTCTGAAGGGACTTTGAAAAAATTTCAACTGGAATTTTAGCCATTTTGACGTGAAATTGTAAACATGTTGAGGTGGATTTGGAACATTCTTGATAGAAGTTTCAAACTTTCAACAGGATTCCAACAATGTTTAGAGGGATTTGAAAAGTTTCAATGGGAATGGGAAGATTTGGGACGAAAATTGGAAAATTTTGAAGGGACTTTGAAAAAATTTCAACTGGAATTTTAGCAATTTTGACGTGAAATTGTAAACATGTTGAGGTGGATTTGGAAAATTCTAGAGAGAATTATAAAAGCTTCAACAGGATTTCAACAACGTTGAGAGGGATTTGAAAAGTTTCAATGGGAATGGGAAGAATTGGGAAAAATTTGGAAAATTTTTAAGGGACTTTGAAAAAATTTCAACTGGAATTTTAGCCATTTTTTGACGTGAAATTGTAAACCTGTGGACATGGATTTTGAAAATTCTAGAGAGAATTTTAAAAGCTTCAAGAGAATTTCAACAATTTTGAGAGGGATTTGAAAAGTTTCAATGGGAATGGGAAGAATTGGGACAAAAATTGGAAAATTTTGAAGGGACTTTGAAAAAATTTCAAATGGAATTTTAGCCATTCTTTGACGTGAAATTGTAAACATGTGGACATGGATTTTGAAAATTCTGGAGAGAATTTTAAAAGCTTCAAGAGAATTTCAACAATTTGGAGAGGGATTTGAAAAGTTTCAATGGGAATGGGAAGAATTGGGACAAAAATTGGAAAATTTTGAAGGGACTTTGAAAAAATTTGAACTGGAATTTTAGCCATTTTTTGACGTGAAATTGTAAACATGTGGACATGGATTTTGAAAATTCTCGAGAGAATTTTAAAAGCTTCAAGAGAATTTCAACAATTTGGAGAGGGATTTGAAAAGTTTCAATGGGAATGGGAAGAATTGGGACAAAAATTGGAAAATTTTTCAGGGACTTTGAAAAAATTTCAACTGGAATTTTAGCCATTTTTTGACGTGAAATTGTAAACATGTGGACATGGATTTTGAAAATTCTCGAGAGAATTTAAAAAGCTTCAAGAGAATTTCAACAATTTTGAGAGGGATTTGAAAAGTTTCAATGGGAATGGGAAGAATTGGGACCAAAATTGGAAAATTTTTAAGGGACTTTGAAAAAATTTCAACTGGAATTTTAGCCATTTTTTGACGTGAAATTGTAAACATGTGGACATGGATTTTGAAAATTCTGGAGAGAATTTTAAAAGCTTCAAGAGAATTTCAACAATTTTGAGAGGGATTTGAAAAGTTTCAATGGGAATGGGAAGAATTGGGACAAAAATTGGAAAATTTTGAAGGGACTTTGAAAAAATTTGAACTGGAATTTTAGCCATTTTTTGACGTGAAATTGTAAACATGTGGACATGGATTTTGAAAATTCTCGAGAGAATTTTAAAAGCTTCAAGAGAATTTCAACAATTTTGAGAGGGATTTGAAAAGTTTCAATGGGAATGGGAAGAATTGGGACAAAAATTGGAAAATTTTGAAGGGACTTTGAAAAAATTTCAACTGGAATTTTAGCCATTTTTTGACGTGAAATTGTAAACATGTGGACATGGATTTTGAAAATTCTAGAGAGAATTTAAAAAGCTTCAAGAGAATTTCAACAATTTTGAGAGGGATTTGAAAAGTTTCAATGGGAATGGGAAGAATTGGGACCAAAATTGGAAAATTTTTAAGGGACTTTGAAAAAATTTCAACTGGAATTTTAGCCATTTTTTGACGTGAAATTGTAAACATGTGGACAATGATTTTGAAAATTCTCGAGAGAATTTTAAAAGCTTCAAGAGAATTTCAACAATTTTGAGAGGGATTTGAAAAGTTTCAATGGGAATGGGAAGAATTGGGACAAAACTTGGAAAATTTTGAAGGGACTTTGAAAAAATTTCAACTGGAATTTTAGCCATTTTTTGACGTGAAATTGTAAACATGTGGACATGGATTTTGAAAATTCTAGAGAGAATTTTAAAAGCTTCAACAGAATTTCAACAATTTTGAGAGGGATTTGAAAAGTTTCAATGGGAATGGGAAGAATTGGGACAAAAAATTGGAAAATTTTTAAGGGACTTTGAAAACATTTCAACTGGAATTTTAGCCATTTTTTTTATGTGAAATTGTAAACATGTGGACATGGATTTTGAAAATTCTCGAGAGAATTTTAAAAGCTTCAAGAGAATTTCAACAATTTGGAGAGGGATTTGAAAAGTTTCAATGGGAATGGGAAGAATTGGGACAAAAATTGGAAAATTTTGAAGGGACTTTGAAAAAATTTCAACTGGAATTTTAGCCATTTTTTGACGTGAAATTGTAAACATGTGGACATGGATTTTGAAAATTCTAGAGAGAATTTTAAAAGCTTCAAGAGAATTTCAACAATTTTGAGAGGGATTTGAAAAGTTTCAATGGGAATGGGAAGAATTGGGACAAAAATTGGAAAATTTTTAAGGGACTTTGAAAACATTTCAAATGGAATTTTAGCCATTCTTTGACGTGAAATTGTAAACATGTGGACATGGATTTTGAAAATTCTGGAGAGAATTTTAAAAGCTTCAAGAGAATTTCAACAATTTTGAGTGGGATTTGAAAAGTTTCAATGGGAATGGGAAGAATTGGGACAAAAATTGGAAAATTTTGAAGGGACTTTGAAAAAATTTCAACTGGAATTTTAGCCATTTTTTGACGTGAAATTGTAAACATGTGGACATGGATTTTGAAAATTCTCGAGAGAATTTTAAAAGCTTCAAGAGAATTTCAACAATTTGGAGAGGGATTTGAAAAGTTTCAATGGGAATGGGAAGAATTGGGACAAAAATTGGAAAATTTTGAAGGGACTTTGAAAAAATTTGAACTGGAATTTTAGCCATTTTTTGACGTGAAATTGTAAACATGTGGACATGGATTTTGAAAATTCTAGAGAGAATTTAAAAAGCTTCAAGAGAATTTCAACAATTTTGAGAGGGATTTGAAAAGTTTCAATGGGATTGGGAAGAATTGGGACAAAAATTGGAAAATTTTTAAGGGACTTTGAAAACATTTCAAATGGAATTTTAGCCATTCTTTGACGTGAAATTGTAAACATGTGGACATGGATTTTGAAAATTCTGGAGAGAATTTTAAAAGCTTCAAGAGAATTTCAACAATTTTGAGTGGGATTTGAAAAGTTTCAATGGGAATGGGAAGAATTGGGACCAAAATTGGAAAATTTTTAAGGGACTTTGAAAAAATTTCAACTGGAATTTTAGCCATTTTTTGACGTGAAATTGTAAACCTGTGGACATGGATTTTGAAAATTCTAGAGAGAATTTAAAAAGCTTCAAGAGAATTTCAACAATTTTGAGAGGGATTTGAAAAGTTTCAATGGGAATGGGAAGAATTGGGACCAAAATTGGAAAATTTTTCAGGGACTTTGAAAAAATTTCAACTGGAATTTTAGCCATTTTTTTATGTGAAATTGTAAACATGTGGACATGGATTTTGAAAATTCTAGAGAGAATTTTAAAAGCTTCAAGAGAATTTCAACAATTTTGAGAGGGATTTGAAAAGTTTCAATGGGAATGGGAAGAATTGGGACAAAAATTGGAAAATTTTGAAGGGACTTTGAAAAAATTTGAACTGGAATTTTAGCCATTTTTTGACGTGAAATTGTAAACATGTGGACATGGATTTTGAAAATTCTAGAGAGAATTTAAAAAGCTTCAAGAGAATTTCAACAATTTTGAGAGGGATTTGAAAAGTTTCAATGGGATTGGGAAGAATTGGGACAAAAATTGGAAAATTTTTAAGGGACTTTGAAAACATTTCAAATGGAATTTTAGCCATTCTTTGACGTGAAATTGTAAACATGTGGACATGGATTTTGAAAATTCTGGAGAGAATTTTAAAAGCTTCAAGAGAATTTCAACAATTTTGAGTGGGATTTGAAAAGTTTCAATGGGAATGGGAAGAATTGGGACAAAAATTGGAAAATTTTTAAGGGACTTTGAAAAAATTTCAACTGGAATTTTAGCCATTTTTTGACGTGAAATTGTAAACCTGTGGACATGGATTTTGAAAATTCTAGAGAGAATTTAAAAAGCTTCAAGAGAATTTCAACAATTTTGAGAGGGATTTGAAAAGTTTCAATGGGAATGGGAAGAATTGGGACCAAAATTGGAAAATTTTTCAGGGACTTTGAAAAAATTTCAACTGGAATTTTAGCCATTTTTTGACGTGAAATTGTAAACATGTGGACAAAGATTTTGAAAATTCTAGAGAGAATTTTAAAAGCTTCAAGAGAATTTCAACAATTTTGAGAGGGATTTGAAAAGTTTCAATGGGAATGGGAAGAATTGGGACAAAAATTGGAAAATTTTGAAGGGACTTTGAAAAAATTTGAACTGGAATTTTAGCCATTTTTTGACGTGAAATTGTAAACATGTGGACATGGATTTTGAAAATTCTGGAGAGAATTTTAAAAGCTTCAAGAGAATTTCAACAATTTTGAGAGGGATTTGAAAAGTTTCAATGGGAATGGGAAGAATTGGGACAAAAATTGGAAAATTTTGAAGGGACTTTGAAAAAATTTGAACTGGAATTTTAGCCATTTTTTGACGTGAAATTGTAAACATGTGGACATGGATTTTGAAAATGCTAGAGAGAATTTTAAAAGCTTCAAGAGAATTTCAACAATTTGGAGAGGGATTTGAAAAGTTTCAATGGGAATGGGAAGAATTGGGACAAAAATTGGAAAATTTTTCAGGGACTTTGAAAAAATTTCAACTGGAATTTTAGCCATTTTTTGACGTGAAATTGTAAACATGTGGACATGGATTTTGAAAATTCTCGAGAGAATTTTAAAAGCTTCAAGAGAATTTCAACA
Organism: Streptopelia decaocto; assembly: GCF_964273445.1. Classification (NCBI taxonomy): domain Eukaryota; kingdom Metazoa; phylum Chordata; class Aves; order Columbiformes; family Columbidae; genus Streptopelia; species Streptopelia decaocto. The sequence goes on along the minus strand of NW_028115532.1, from coordinate 22,714 downwards.
ATTTGGAGAGGGATTTGAAAAGTTTCAATGGGAATGGGAAGAATTGGGACAAAAATTGGAAAATTTTTCAGGGACTTTGAAAAAATTTCAACTGGAATTTTAGCAATTTTTTGACGTGAAATTGTAAACATGTGGCCATGGATTTTGAAAATTCTAGAGAGAATTTTAAAAGCTTTAACAGGATTTCAACAATGTTGAGAGGGATTTGAAAAGTTTCAATGGGAATGGGAAGAATTGGGACGAAAATTGGAAAGTTTTTCAGGGACTTTGAAAAAATTTCAACTGGAATTTTAGCAATTTTCACGTGAAATTGTAAACATGTTGAGGTAGATTTTGAAAATTCTAGAGAGAATTTTAAAAGCTTCAACATAATTTCAACAATGTTGAGAGGGATTTGAAAAGTTTCAATGGGAATGGGAAGAATTGGGACGAAAATTGGAAAATTTTTAAGGGACTTTGAAAAAATTTCAAGTGGAATTTTAGAGATTTTGATGTGAAAGTTTCAAAATTTTGTCGGGGATTTTGAAATTTCCTGAGAATTTCCAAAGTTTCCCCGGGATTTCCAACATTTTGAAGGGAACTCCAAACATGTCAATATTGATTTTAAGAATCTCCACTGGAGTTTTAGAGATTTTGATGTGAAAGTGTCACCATTTTGTCGGGGATTTGGAAAATTTCCTGAGAATTTCAAAAGTTTCACCGGGATTTCCCAAATTTTGAAGGGAACTGATCGGAGCCAGCCCAGCGAGAGCCGGAGCCGGCAGGGTTCAACCGACCACGAGGTTCAGCCGAGATCAGGAAGCTCAGAGGGAAACGTACAGGGACAGCGTGATTCCCGGCGGGTCCCGATCGCCAAAGCCCCGGCAGCCATTGCGACAGAGCGGCTGACGTGGCGGGGGGCGTTCCCACGGTGACGCGGGAGGTTTAAAAGCGGCTGAAACTCGATACTAGCATTCAGTCAGCTGATCGGAGCCAGCCCAGCGAGAGCCGGAGCCGACGGGGTTCAGCCGACCACGAGGTTCAGCCGAGATCAGGAAGCTCAGAGGGAAACGTACAGGGACAGCGCGATTCCCGGCGGGTCCCGATCGCCAAAGCCCCGGCAGCCATTGCGACAGAGCGGCTGACGTGGCGGGGGCGTTCCCACGGTGACGGCGACCACACCCCCTCCCCTTGCCTTGAAAAAGCCTTTGGGAGGGCAGCGACTCGTCACCAGGTGCAGGGAGGAGCAACCAGCTTGTGTAGCGGGTGAGTCCCACCCACACTGTGCTGCAGCAGCAGGTGTGGTAGCTTGTGCAGCAGGGTGCAGAGAGCACTTGTTGCTTGTCAGCCCCTCTAGCTTATTACCAGCGCCCCAGACTGCTGACGACCATGGGCGTCTCCAGGAGGAGAGCTTGTCTCTAACAGGCTGTGGCTACGCAGACTGAGGCTCTGTCCCGAACGGTGGCTGTTCAGGTCTCTGCAGGGAGTGCCAGAGCCTGCTGCTGGGGGAGGGAGGCCAGCACTCCACCTGTGTGAGGTGTGAGCAGGTGCAAGACCTGCTCGACGTGGTCGTCAAACTTAAGGAGGAGGTTGAGACGCTCAGGACCATCAGGGAGTGCGAAAGGGAGATCGACTGGTGGAGTAACACCCTGACGTGCAAGTCGGAAAGGTCCCAGAGAGGTAACCCCCAAAAGGAGATGGACCTCCTGCCCTCTCGGATAGAGGCAATTTTGACGTGAAACTGTAAACATGTGGACATGGATTTGGAAAATTCTAGAGAGAATTTTAAAAGCTTCAACAGGATATCAACAACGTTGAGAGGGATTTGAAAAGTTTCATTGGGAATGGGAAGAATTGGGACGAAAATTGGAAAATTCTGAAGGGACTTTGAAAAAATTTCAACTGGAATTTTAGCCATTTTGACGTGAAATTGTAAACATGTTGAGGTGGATTTGGAACATTCTTGAGAGAAGTTTCAAACTTTCAACAGGATTCCAACAATGTTGAGAGGGATTTGAAAAGTTTCAATGGGAATGGGAAGATTTGGGACGAAAATTGGAAAATTTTGAAGGGACTTTGAAAAAATTTCAACTGGAATTTTAGCAATTTTGACGTGAAATTGTAAACATGTTGAGGTGGATTTGGAAAATTCTAGAGAGAATTATAAAAGCTTCAACAGGATTTCAACAACGTTGAGAGGGATTTGAAAAGTTTCAATGGGAATGGGAAGAATTGGGAAAAATTTGGAAAATTTTTAAGGGACTTTGAAAAAATTTCAACTGGAATTTTAGCCATTTTTTGACGTGAAATTGTAAACCTGTGGACATGGATTTTGAAAATTCTAGAGAGAATTTTAAAAGCTTCAAGAGAATTTCAACAATTTTGAGAGGGATTTGAAAAGTTTCAATGGGAATGGGAAGAATTGGGACAAAAATTGGAAAATTTTGAAGGGACTTTGAAAAAATTTCAAATGGAATTTTAGCCATTCTTTGACGTGAAATTGTAAACATGTGGACATGGATTTTGAAAATTCTGGAGAGAATTTTAAAAGCTTCAAGAGAATTTCAACAATTTGGAGAGGGATTTGAAAAGTTTCAATGGGAATGGGAAGAATTGGGACAAAAATTGGAAAATTTTGAAGGGACTTTGAAAAAATTTGAACTGGAATTTTAGCCATTTTTTGACGTGAAATTGTAAACATGTGGACATGGATTTTGAAAATTCTCGAGAGAATTTTAAAAGCTTCAAGAGAATTTCAACAATTTGGAGAGGGATTTGAAAAGTTTCAATGGGAATGGGAAGAATTGGGACAAAAATTGGAAAATTTTTCAGGGACTTTGAAAAAATTTCAACTGGAATTTTAGCCATTTTTTGACGTGAAATTGTAAACATGTGGACATGGATTTTGAAAATTCTCGAGAGAATTTAAAAAGCTTCAAGAGAATTTCAACAATTTTGAGAGGGATTTGAAAAGTTTCAATGGGAATGGGAAGAATTGGGACCAAAATTGGAAAATTTTGAAGGGACTTTGAAAAAATTTCAACTGGAATTTTAGCCATTTTTTGACGTGAAATTGTAAACATGTGGACATGGATTTTGAAAATTCTGGAGAGAATTTTAAAAGCTTCAAGAGAATTTCAACAATTTTGAGAGGGATTTGAAAAGTTTCAATGGGAATGGGAAGAATTGGGACAAAAATTGGAAAATTTTGAAGGGACTTTGAAAAAATTTGAACTGGAATTTTAGCCATTTTTTGACGTGAAATTGTAAACATGTGGACATGGATTTTGAAAATTCTCGAGAGAATTTTAAAAGCTTCAAGAGAATTTCAACAATTTTGAGAGGGATTTGAAAAGTTTCAATGGGAATGGGAAGAATTGGGACAAAAATTGGAAAATTTTGAAGGGACTTTGAAAAAATTTCAACTGGAATTTTAGCCATTTTTTGACGTGAAATTGTAAACATGTGGACATGGATTTTGAAAATTCTAGAGAGAATTTAAAAAGCTTCAAGAGAATTTCAACAATTTTGAGAGGGATTTGAAAAGTTTCAATGGGAATGGGAAGAATTGGGACCAAAATTGGAAAATTTTTCAGGGACTTTGAAAAAATTTCAACTGGAATTTTAGCCATTTTTTGACGTGAAATTGTAAACATGTGGACAATGATTTTGAAAATTCTCGAGAGAATTTTAAAAGCTTCAAGAGAATTTCAACAATTTTGAGAGGGATTTGAAAAGTTTCAATGGGAATGGGAAGAATTGGGACAAAACTTGGAAAATTTTGAAGGGACTTTGAAAAAATTTCAACTGGAATTTTAGCCATTTTTTGACGTGAAATTGTAAACATGTGGACATGGATTTTGAAAATTCTAGAGAGAATTTTAAAAGCTTCAACAGAATTTCAACAATTTTGAGAGGGATTTGAAAAGTTTCAATGGGAATGGGAAGAATTGGGACAAAAAATTGGAAAATTTTTAAGGGACTTTGAAAACATTTCAACTGGAATTTTAGCCATTTTTTTTATGTGAAATTGTAAACATGTGGACATGGATTTTGAAAATTCTCGAGAGAATTTTAAAAGCTTCAAGAGAATTTCAACAATTTGGAGAGGGATTTGAAAAGTTTCAATGGGAATGGGAAGAATTGGGACAAAAATTGGAAAATTTTTCAGGGACTTTGAAAAAATTTCAACTGGAATTTTAGCCATTTTTTGACGTGAAATTGTAAACATGTGGACATGGATTTTGAAAATTCTAGAGAGAATTTAAAAAGCTTCAAGAGAATTTCAACAATTTTGAGAGGGATTTGAAAAGTTTCAATGGGAATGGGAAGAATTGGGACAAAAATTGGAAAATTTTTAAGGGACTTTGAAAACATTTCAAATGGAATTTTAGCCATTCTTTGACGTGAAATTGTAAACATGTGGACATGGATTTTGAAAATTCTGGAGAGAATTTTAAAAGCTTCAAGAGAATTTCAACAATTTTGAGTGGGATTTGAAAAGTTTCAATGGGAATGGGAAGAATTGGGACAAAAATTGGAAAATTTTTCAGGGACTTTGAAAAAATTTCAACTGGAATTTTAGCCATTTTTTGACGTGAAATTGTAAACATGTGGACATGGATTTTGAAAATTCTCGAGAGAATTTTAAAAGCTTCAAGAGAATTTCAACAATTTGGAGAGGGATTTGAAAAGTTTCAATGGGAATGGGAAGATTTGGGACAAAAATTGGAAAATTTTGAAGGGACTTTGAAAAAATTTCAACTGGAATTTTAGCCATTTTTTGACGTGAAATTGTAAACATGTGGACATGGATTTTGAAAATTCTAGAGAGAATTTAAAAAGCTTCAAGAGAATTTCAACAATTTTGAGAGGGATTTGAAAAGTTTCAATGGGAATGGGAAGAATTGGGACCAAAATTGGAAAATTTTTCAGGGACTTTGAAAAAATTTCAACTGGAATTTTAGCCATTTTTTGACGTGAAATTTTAAACATGTGGACAAAGATTTTGAAAATTCTAGAGAGAATTTTAAAAGCTTCAAGAGAATTTCAACAATTTTGAGAGGGATTTGAAAAGTTTCAATGGGAATGGGAAGAATTGGGACAAAAATTGGAAAATTTTGAAGGGACTTTGAAAAAATTTGAACTGGAATTTTAGCCATTTTTTGACGTGAAATTGTAAACATGTGGACATGGATTTTGAAAATTCTCGAGAGAATTTTAAAAGCTTCAAGAGAATTTCAACAATTTTGAGAGGGATTTGAAAAGTTTCAATGGGAATGGGAAGAATTGGGACAAAAATTGGAAAATTTTGAAGGGACTTTGAAAAAATTTCAACTGGAATTTTAGCCATTTTTTGACGTGAAATTGTAAACATGTGGACATGGATTTTGAAAATTCTAGAGAGAATTTAAAAAGCCTCAACAGAATTTCAACAATTTGGAGAGGGATTTGAAAAGTTTCAATGGGAATGGGAAGAATTGGGACAAAAATTGGAAAATTTTTCAGGGACTTTGAAAAAATTTCAACTGGAATTTTAGCCATTCTTTGACGTGAAATTGTAAACATGTGGACATGGATTTTGAAAATTCTAGAGAGAATTTTAAAAGCTTCAAGAGAATTTCAACAATTTTGAGAGGGATTTGAAAAGTTTCAATGGGAATGGGAAGAATTGGGACAAAAATTGGAAAATTTTTCAGGGACTTTGAAAAAATTTCAACTGGAATTTTAGCCATTTTTTGACGTGAAATTGTAAACATGTGGACATGGATTTTTAAAATTCTCGAGAGAATTTTAAAAGCTTCAAGAGAATTTCAACAATTTGGAGAGGGATTTGAAAAGTTTCAATGGGAATGGGAAGAATTGGGACAAAAATTGGAAAATTTTTCAGGGACTTTGAAAAAATTTCAACTGGAATTTTAGCCATTTTTTGACGTGAAATTGTAAACATGTGGACATGGATTTTGAAAATTCTAGAGAGAATTTTAAAAGCTTTAACAGGATTTCAACAATGTTGAGAGGGATTTGAAAAGTTTCAATGGGAATGGGAAGAATTGGGACGAAAATTGGAAAGTTTTTCAGGGACTTTGAAAAAATTTCAACTGGAATTTTAGCAATTTTCACGTGAAATTGTAAACATGTTGAGGTAGATTTTGAAAATTCTCGAGAGAATTTTAAAAGCTTCAAGAGAATTTCAACAATGTTGAGAGGGATTTGAAAAGTTTCAATGGGAATGGGAAGAATTGGGACGAAAATTGGAAAATTTTTCAGGGACTTTGAAAAAATTTCAAGTGGAATTTTAGAGATTTTGATGTGAAAGTTTCAAAATTTTGTCGGGGATTTTGAAATTTCCTGAGAATTTCCAAAGTTTCCCCGGGATTTCCAACATTTTGAAGGGAACTCCAAACATGTCAATATTGATTTTAAGAATCTCCACTGGAGTTTTAGAGATTTTGATGTGAAAGTGTCACCATTTTGTCGGGGATTTGGAAAATTTCCTGAGAATTTCAAAAGTTTCACCGGGATTTCCCAAATTTTGAAGGGAACTGATCGGAGCCAGCCCAGCGAGAGCCGGAGCCGGCAGGGTTCAACCGACCACGAGGTTCAGCCGAGATCAGGAAGCTCAAGAGGGAAACGTACAGGGACAGCGTGATTCCCGGCGGGTCCCGATCGCCAAAGCCCCGGCAGCCATTGCGACAGAGCGGCTGACGTGGCGGGGGGCGTTCCCACGGTGACGCGGGAGGTTTAAAAGCGGCTGAAACTCGATACTAGCATTCAGTCAGCTGATCGGAGCCAGCCCAGCGAGAGCCGGAGCCGGCGGGGTTCAGCCGACCACGAGGTTCAGCCGAGATCAGGAAGCTCAGAGGGAAACGTACAGGGACAGCGCGATTCCCGGCGGGTCCCGATCGCCAAAGCCCCGGCAGCCATTGCGACAGAGCGGCTGACGTGGCGGGGGCGTTCCCACGGTGACGGCGACCACACCCCCTCCCCTTGCCTTGAAAAAGCCTTTGGGAGGGCAGCGACTCGTCACCAGGTGCAGGGAGGAGCAACCAGCTTGTGTAGCGGGTGAGTCCCACCCACACTGTGCTGCAGCAGCAGGTGTGGTAGCTTGTGCAGCAGGGTGCAGAGAGCACTTGTTGCTTGTCAGCCCCTCTAGCTTATTACCAGCGCCCCAGACTGCTGACGACCATGGGCGTCTCCAGGAGGAGAGCTTGTCTCTAACAGGCTGTGGCTACGCAGACTGAGGCTCTGTCCCGAACGGTGGCTGTTCAGGTCTCTGCAGGGAGTGCCAGAGCCTGCTGCTGGGGGAGGGAGGCCAGCACTCCACCTGTGTGAGGTGTGAGCAGGTGCAAGACCTGCTCGACGTGGTCGTCAAACTTAAGGAGGAGGTTGAGACGCTCAGGACCATCAGGGAGTGCGAAAGGGAGATCGACTGGTGGAGTAACACCCTGACGTGCAAGTCGGAAAGGTCCCAGAGAGGTAACCCCCAAAAGGAGATGGACCTCCTGCCCTCTCGGATAGAGGCAATTTTGACGTGAAACTGTAAACATGTGGACATGGATTTGGAAAATTCTAGAGAGAATTTTAAAAGCTTCAACAGGATATCAACAACGTTGAGAGGGATTTGAAAAGTTTCATTGGGAATGGGAAGAATTGGGACAAAAATTGGAAAATTCTGAAGGGACTTTGAAAAAATTTCAACTGGAATTTTAGCCATTTTGACGTGAAATTGTAAACATGTTGAGGTGGATTTGGAACATTCTTGAGAGAAGTTTCAAACTTTCAACAGGATTCCAACAATGTTGAGAGGGATTTGAAAAGTTTCAATGGGAATGGGAAGATTTGGGACGAAAATTGGAAAATTTTGAAGGGACTTTGAAAAAATTTCAACTGGAATTTTAGCAATTTTGACGTGAAATTGTAAACATGTTGTGGTGGATTTGGAAAATTCTAGAGAGAATTATAAAAGCTTCAACAGGATTTCAACAACGTTGAGAGGGATTTGAAAAGTTTCAATGGGAATGGGAAGAATTGGGAAAAATTTGGAAAATTTTTAAGGGACTTTGAAAAAATTTCAACTGGAATTTTAGCCATTTTTTGACGTGAAATTGTAAACCTGTGGACATGGATTTTGAAAATTCTAGAGAGAATTTTAAAAGCTTCAAGAGAATTTCAACAATTTGGAGAGGGATTTGAAAAGTTTCAATGGGAATGGGAAGAATTGGGACAAAAATTGGAAAATTTGTCAGGGACTTTGAAAAAATTTCAACTGGAATTTTAGCCATTCTTTGACGTGAAATTGTAAACATGTGGACATGGATTTTGAAAATTCTCGAGAGAATTTTAAAAGCTTCAAGAGAATTTCAACAATTTTGAGAGGGATTTGAAAAGTTTCAATGGGAATGGGAAGAATTGGGACAAAAATTGGAAAATTTTGAAGGGACTTTGAAAAAATTTCAACTGGAATTTTAGCCATTTTTTGACGTGAAATTGTAAACCTGTGGACATGGATTTTGAAAATTCTAGAGAGAATTTTAAAAGCTTCAAGAGAATTTCAACAATTTGGAGAGGGATTTGAAAAGTTTCAATGGGAATGGGAAGAATTGGGACAAAAATTGGAAAATTTTTAAGGGACTTTGAAAAAATTTCAACTGGAATTTTAGCCATTTTTTGACGTGAAATTGTAAACATGTGGCCATGGATTTTGAAAATTCTAGAGAGAATTTAAAAAGCTTCAAGAGAATTTCAACAATTTTGAGAGGGATTTGAAAAGTTTCAATGGGAATGGGAAGAATTGGGACGAAAATTGGAAAATTTTGAAGGGACTTTGAAAAAATTTCAAGTGGAATTTTAGAGATTTTGATGTGAAAGTTTCAAAATTTTGTCGGGGATTTTGAAATTTCCTGAGAATTTCCAAAGTTTCCCCGGGATTTCCAACATTTTGAAGGGAACTCCAAACATGTCAATATTGATTTTAAGAATCTCCACTGGAGTTTTAGAGATTTTGATGTGAAAGTGTCACCATTTTGTCGGGGATTTGGAAAATTTCCTGAGAATTTCAAAAGTTTCACCGGGATTTCCCAAATTTTGAAGGGAACTGATCGGAGCCAGCCCAGCGAGAGCCGGAGCCGGCAGGGTTCAACCGACCACGAGGTTCAGCCGAGATCAGGAAGCTCAAGAGGGAAACGTACAGGGACAGCGTGATTCCCGGCGGGTCCCGATCGCCAAAGCCCCGGCAGCCATTGCGACAGAGCGGCTGACGTGGCGGGGGGCGTTCCCACGGTGACGCGGGAGGTTTAAAAGCGGCTGAAACTCGATACTAGCATTCAGTCAGCTGATCGGAGCCAGCCCAGCGAGAGCCGGAGCCGGCGGGGTTCAGCCGACCACGAGGTTCAGCCGAGATCAGGAAGCTCAGAGGGAAACGTACAGGGACAGCGCGATTCCCGGCGGGTCCCGATCGCCAAAGCCCCGGCAGCCATTGCGACAGAGCGGCTGACGTGGCGGGGGCGTTCCCACGGTGACGGCGACCACACCCCCTCCCCTTGCCTTGAAAAAGCCTTTGGGAGGGCAGCGACTCGTCACCAGGTGCAGGGAGGAGCAACCAGCTTGTGTAGCGGGTGAGTCCCACCCACACTGTGCTGCAGCAGCAGGTGTGGTAGCTTGTGCAGCAGGGTGCAGAGAGCACTTGTTGCTTGTCAGCCCCTCTAGCTTATTACCAGCGCCCCAGACTGCTGACGACCATGGGCGTCTCCAGGAGGAGAGCTTGTCTCTAACAGGCTGTGGCTACGCAGACTGAGGCTCTGTCCCGAACGGTGGCTGTTCAGGTCTCTGCAGGGAGTGCCAGAGCCTGCTGCTGGGGGAGGGAGGCCAGCACTCCACCTGTGTGAGGTGTGAGCAGGTGCAAGACCTGCTCGACGTGGTCGTCAAACTTAAGGAGGAGGTTGAGACGCTCAGGACCATCAGGGAGTGCGAAAGGGAGATCGACTGGTGGAGTAACACCCTGACGTGCAAGTCGGAAAGGTCCCAGAGAGGTAACCCCCAAAAGGAGATGGACCTCCTGCCCTCTCGGATAGAGGCAATTTTGACGTGAAACTGTAAACATGTGGACATGGATTTGGAAAATTCTAGAGAGAATTTTAAAAGCTTCAACAGGATATCAACAACGTTGAGAGGGATTTGAAAAGTTTCATTGGGAATGGGAAGAATTGGGACAAAAATTGGAAAATTCTGAAGGGACTTTGAAAAAATTTCAACTGGAATTTTAGCCATTTTGACGTGAAATTGTAAACATGTTGAGGTGGATTTGGAACATTCTTGAGAGAAGTTTCAAACTTTCAACAGGATTCCAACAATGTTGAGAGGGATTTGAAAAGTTTCAATGGGAATGGGAAGATTTGGGACGAAAATTGGAAAATTTTGAAGGGACTTTGAAAAAATTTCAACTGGAATTTTAGCAATTTTGACGTGAAATTGTAAACATGTTGTGGTGGATTTGGAAAATTCTAGAGAGAATTATAAAAGCTTCAACAGGATTTCAACAACGTTGAGAGGGATTTGAAAAGTTTCAATGGGAATGGGAAGAATTGGGAAAAATTTGGAAAATTTTTAAGGGACTTTGAAAAAATTTCAACTGGAATTTTAGCCATTTTTTGACGTGAAATTGTAAACCTGTGGACATGGATTTTGAAAATTCTAGAGAGAATTTTAAAAGCTTCAAGAGAATTTCAACAATTTGGAGAGGGATTTGAAAAGTTTCAATGGGAATGGGAAGAATTGGGACAAAAATTGGAAAATTTGTCAGGGACTTTGAAAAAATTTCAACTGGAATTTTAGCCATTCTTTGACGTGAAATTGTAAACATGTGGACATGGATTTTGAAAATTCTAGAGAGAATTTTAAAAGCTTCAAGAGAATTTCAACAATTTTGAGAGGGATTTGAAAAGTTTCAATGGGAATGGGAAGAATTGGGACAAAAATTGGAAAATTTTGAAGGGACTTTGAAAAAATTTCAACTGGAATTTTAGCCATTTTTTGACGTGAAATTGTAAACCTGTGGACATGGATTTTGAAAATTCTAGAGAGAATTTTAAAAGCTTCAAGAGAATTTCAACAATTTGGAGAGGGATTTGAAAAGTTTCAATGGGAATGGGAAGAATTGGGACAAAAATTGGAAAATTTTTAAGGGACTTTGAAAAAATTTCAACTGGAATTTTAGCCATTTTTTGACGTGAAATTGTAAACATGTGGCCATGGATTTTGAAAATTCTAGAGAGAATTTAAAAAGCTTCAAGAGAATTTCAACAATTTTGAGAGGGATTTGAAAAGTTTCAATGGGAATGGGAAGAATTGGGACCAAAATTGGAAAATTTTTCAGGGACTTTGAAAAAATTTCAACTGGAATTTTAGCCATTTTTTGACGTGAAATTGTAAACATGTGGACATGGATTTTGAAAATTCTCGAGAGAATTTTAAAAGCTTCAAGAGAATTTCAACAATTTTGAGAGGGATTTGAAAAGTTTCAATGGGAATGGGAAGAATTGGGACAAAAATTGGAAAATTTTGAAGGGACTTTGAAAAAATTTCAACTGGAATTTTAGCCATTTTTTGACGTGAAATTGTAAACATGTGGACATGGATTTTGAAAATTCTAGAGAGAATTTAAAAAGCCTCAACAGAATTTCAACAATTTTGAGAGGGATTTGAAAAGTTTCAATGGGAATGGGAAGAATTGGGACAAAAATTGGAAAATTTTTCAGGGACTTTGAAAACATTTCAACTGGAATTTTAGCCATTCTTTGACGTGAAATTGAAAACATGTGGACATGGATTTTGAAAATGCTAGAGAGAATTTTAAAAACTTTAACAGGATTTCAACAATGTTGAGAGGGATTTGAAAAGTTTCAATGGGAATGGGAAGAATTGGGACGAAAATTGGAAAGTTTTTCAGGGACTTTGAAAAAATTTCAACTGGAATTTTAGCAATTTTCACGTGAAATTGTAAACATGTTGAGGTAGATTTTGAAAATTCTAGAGAGAATTTTAAAAGCTTCAACATAATTTCAACAATGTTGAGAGGGATTTTAAAAGTTTCAATGGGAATGGGAAGAATTGGGACGAAAATTGGAAAATTTTTCAGGGACTTTGAAAAAATTTCAAGTGGAATTTTAGAGATTTTGATGTGAAAGTTTCAAAATTTTGTCGGGGATTTTGAAATTTCCTGAGAATTTCCAAAGTTTCCCCGGGATTTCCAACATTTTGAAGGGAACTCCAAACATGTCAACATTGATTTTAAGAATCTCCACTGGAGTTTTAGAGATTTTGATGTGAAAGTGTCACCATTTTGTCGGGGATTTGGAAAATTTCCTGAGAATTTCAAAAGTTTCACCGGGATTTCCCAAATTTTGAAGGGAACTGATCGGAGCCAGCCCAGCGAGAGCCGGAGCCGGCAGGGTTCAACCGACCACGAGGTTCAGCCGAGATCAGGAAGCTCAGAGGGAAACGTACAGGGACAGCGTGATTCCCGGCGGGTCCCGATCGCCAAAGCCCCGGCAGCCATTGCGAGAGAGCGGCTGACGTGGCGGGGGCGTTCCCACGGTGACGGCGACCACACCCCCTCCCCTTGCCTTGAAAAAGCCTTTGGGAGGGCAGCGACTCGTCACCAGGTGCAGGGAGGAGCAACCAGCTTGTGTAGCAGGTGAGTCCCACCCACACTGTGCTGCAGCAGCAGGTGTGGTAGCTTGTGCAGCAGGGTGCAGAGAGCACTTGTTGCTTGTCAGCCCCTCTAGCTTATTACCAGCGCCCCAGACTGCTGACGACCATGGGCGTCTCCAGGAGGAGAGCTTGTCTCTAACAGGCTGTGGCTACGCAGACTGAGGCTCTGTCCCGAACGGTGGCTGTTCAGGTCTCTGCAGGGAGTGCCAGAGCCTGCTGCTGGGGGAGGGAGGCCAGCACTCCACCTGTGTGAGGTGTGAGCAGGTGCAAGACCTGCTCGACGTGGTCGTCAAACTTAAGGAGGAGGTTGAGACGCTCAGGACCATCAGGGAGTGCGAAAGGGAGATCGACTGGTGGAGTAACACCCTGACGTGCAAGTCGGAAAGGTCCCAGAGAGGTAACCCCCAAAAGGAGATGGACCTCCTGCCCTCTCGGATAGAGGCAATTTTGACGTGAAACTGTAAACATGTGGACATGGATTTGGAAAATTCTAGAGAGAATTTTAAAAGCTTCAACAGGATATCAACAACGTTGAGAGGGATTTGAAAAGTTTCATTGGGAATGGAAGAATTGGGACGAAAATTGGAAAATTCTGAAGGGACTTTGAAAAAATTTCAACTGGAATTTTAGCCATTTTGACGTGAAATTGTAAACATGTTGAGGTGGATTTGGAACATTCTTGAGAGAAGTTTCAAACTTTCAACAGGATTCCAACAATGTTGAGAGGGATTTGAAAAGTTTCAATGGGAATGGGAAGATTTGGGACGAAAATTGGAAAATTTTGAAGGGACTTTGAAAAAAATTTGAACTGGAATTTTAGCAATTTTGACGTGAAATTGTAAACATGTTGAGGTGGATTTGGAAAATTCTAGAGAGAATTATAAAAGCTTCAACAGGATTTCAACAACGTTGAGAGGGATTTGAAAAGTTTCAATGGGAATGGGAAGAATTGGGAAAAATTTGGAAATTTTTAAGGGACTTTGAAAAAATTTCAACTGGAATTTTAGCCATTTTTTGACGTGAAATTGTAAACCTGTGGACATGGATTTTGAAAATTCTGGAGAGAATTTTAAAAGCTTCAAAAGAATTTCAACAATTTGGAGAGGGATTTGAAAAGTTTCAATGGGAATGGGAAGAATTGGGACAAAAATTGGAAAATTTTTCAGGGACTTTGAAAAAATTTCAACTGGGAGTTTTAGCAATTTTGATGTGAAATTGTAAACATGTTGAGGTGGATTTGGAAAGTTCTAGAGAGAAGTTTAAAACTTTCAACAGGATTTCAACAATGTTGAGAGGGATTTGAAAAGTTTCAATGGGAATGGGAAGAATTGGGACGAAAATTGGAAAATTTTGAAGGGACTTTGAAAAAATTTCAACTGGAATTTTAGCCATTTTGACGTGAAATTGTAAACATGTTGATGTGGATTTGGAAAATTCTAGAGAGAATTTTAAAAGCTTCATCAGGGTTTCAACCATTTTGAGAGGGATTTGAAAAGTTTCAATGGGAATGGGAAGAATTGGGACGAAAATTGGAAAATTTTTAAGGGACCTTGAAAAAATTTCAACTGGAATTTTAGCAATTTTGACGTGAAATTGTAAACATGTTGAGGTGGATTTTGAAAATTCCAGAGAGAAGTTTAAAACTTTCAACAGGATTTCAACAATGTTGAGAGGGATTTGAAAAGTTTCAATGGGAATGGGAAGAATTGGGAAGAAAATTGGATAATTTTTCAGGGACTTTGAAATAATTTCAACTGGAATTTTAGCCATTTTGACGTGAAATTGTAAACATGTTGAGGTAGATTTTGAAAATTCTAGAGAGAATTTTAAAAAGCTTTACAGGATTTCAACAATGTTGAGAGGGATTTGAAAAGTTTCAATGGGAATGGGAAGAATTGGGACGAAATTGGAAAATTTTTCAGGGACTTTGAAAAAATTTCAACTGGAATTTTAGCAATTTTCACGTGAAATTGTAAACATGTTGAGGTAGATTTTGAAAATTCTAGAGAGAATTTTAAAAGCTTCAAGAGAATTTCAACAATTTGGAGAGGGATTTGAAAAGTTTCAATGGGAATGGGAAGAATTGGGACAAAAATTGGAAAATTTTTAAGGGACTTTGAAAAAATTTCAACTGGAATTTTAGCCATTTTTTGACGTGAAATTGTAAACATGTGGACATGGATTTTGAAAATTCTAGAGAGAATTTTAAGGGCTTCAAGAGAATTTCAACAATTTTGAGAGGGATTTGAAAAGTTTCAATGGGAATGGGAAGAATTGGGACAGAAATTGGAAAATTTTTAAGGGGACTTTGAAAAAATTTCCACTGGAATTTTAGCCATTTTTTTATGTGAAATTGTAAACATGTGGACATGGATTTTGAAAATTCTAGAGAGAATTTTAAAAGCTTCAAGAGAATTTCAACAATTTTGAGAGGGATTTGAAAAGTTTCAATGGGAATGGGAAGAATTGGGACAAAAATTGGAAAATTTTGAAGGGACTTTGAAAAAATTTCAACTGGAATTTTAGCCATTTTTTGACGTGAAATTGTAAACATGTGGACATGGATTTTGAAAATTCTCGAGAGAATTTTAAAAGCTTCAAGAGAATTTCAACAATTTGGAGAGGGATTTGAAAAGTTTCAATGGGAATGGGAAGAATTGGGACAAAAATTGGAAAATTTTTCAGGGACTTTGAAAAAATTTCAACTGGAATTTTAGCAATTTTGACGTGAAATTGTAAACATGTTGAGGTGGATTTGGAAAGTTCTAGAGAGAAGTTTAAAACTTTCAACAGGATTTCAACAATGTTGAGAGGGATTTGAAAAGTTTCAATGGGAATGGGAAGAATTGGGACGAAAATTGGAAAATTTTTCAGGGACTTTGAAAAAATTTCAACTGGAATTTTAGCAATTTTGACGTGAAATTGTAAACATGTTGATGTGGATTTGGAAAATTCTAGAGAGAATTTTAAAAGCTTCATCAGGGTTTCAACCATTTTGAGAGGGATTTGAAAAGTTTCAATGGGAATGGGAAGAATTGGGACGAAAATTGGAAAATTTTTCAGGGACTTTGAAAAAATTTCAACTGGAATTTTAGCAATTTTCACGTGAAATTGTAAACATGTTGAGGTAGATTTTGAAAATTCTAGAGACAATTTTAAAAGCTTCAAGAGAATTTCAACAATGTTGAGAGGGATTTTAAAAGTTTCAATGGGAATGGGAAGAATTGGGACGAAAATTGGAAAATTTTCAAGGGACTTTGAAAAAATTTCAAGTGGAATTTTAGAGATTTTGATGTGAAAGTTTCAAAATTTTGTCGGGGATTTTGAAATTTCCTGAGAATTTCCAAAGTTTCCCCGGGATTTCCAGCATTTTGAAGGGAACTCCAAACATGTCAACATTGATTTTAAGAATCTCCACTGGAGTTTTAGAGATTTTGATGTGAAAGTGTCACCATTTTGTCGGGGATTTGGAAAATTTCCTGAGAATTTCAAAAGTTTCACCGGGATTTCCCAAATTTTGAAGGGAACTGATCGGAGCCAGCCCAGCGAGATCCGGAGCCGGCAGGGTTCAACCGACCACGAGGTTCAGCCGAGATTAGGAAGCTCAGAGGGAAACGTACAGGGACAGCGTGATTCCCGGCGGGTCCCGATCGCCAAAGCCCCGGCAGCCATTGCGAGAGAGCGGCTGACGTGGCGGGGGGCGTTCCCACGGTGACGCGGGAGGTTTAAAAGCGGCTGAAACTCGATACTAGCATTCAGTCAGCTGATCGGAGCCAGCCCAGCGAGAGCCGGAGCCGGCGGGGTTCAGCCGACCACGAGGTTCAGCCGAGATCAGGAAGCTCAGAGGGAAACGTACAGGGACAGCGTGATTCCCGGCGGGTCCCGATCGCCAAAGCCCCGGCAGCCATTGCGAGAGAGCGGCTGACGTGGCGGGGGCGTTCCCACGGTGACGGCGACCACACCCCCTCCCCTTGCCTTGAAAAAGCCTTTGGGAGGGCAGCGACTCGTCACCAGGTGCAGGGAGGAGCAACCAGCTTGTGTAGCAGGTGAGTCCCACCCACACTGTGCTGCAGCAGCAGGTGTGGTAGCTTGTGCAGCAGGGTGCAGAGAGCACTTGTTGCTTGTCAGCCCCTCTAGCTTATTACCAGCGCCCCAGACTGCTGACGACCATGGGCGTCTCCAGGAGGAGAGCTTGTCTCTAACAGGCTGTGGCTACGCAGACTGAGGCTCTGTCCCGAACGGTGGCTGTTCAGGTCTCTGCAGGGAGTGCCAGAGCCTGCTGCTGGGGGAGGGAGGCCAGCACTCCACCTGTGTGAGGTGTGAGCAGGTGCAAGACCTGCTCGACGTGGTCGTCAAACTTAAGGAGGAGGTTGAGACGCTCAGGACCATCAGGGAGTGCGAAAGGGAGATCGACTGGTGGAGTAACACCCTGACGTGCAAGTCGGAAAGGTCCCAGAGAGGTAACCCCCAAAAGGAGATGGACCTCCTGCCCTCTCGGATAGAGGCAATTTTGACGTGAAACTGTAAACATGTGGACATGGATTTGGAAAATTCTAGAGAGAATTTTAAAAGCTTCAACAGGATATCAACAACGTTGAGAGGGATTTGAAAAGTTTCATTGGGAATGGGAAGAATTGGGACGAAAATTGGAAAATTCTGAAGGGACTTTGAAAAAATTTCAACTGGAATTTTAGCCATTTTGACGTGAAATTGTAAACATGTTGAGGTGGATTTGGAACATTCTTGAGAGAAGTTTCAAACTTTCAACAGGATTCCAACAATGTTGAGAGGGATTTGAAAAGTTTCAATGGGAATGGGAAGATTTGGGACGAAAATTGGAAAATTTTGAAGGGACTTTGAAAAAATTTCAACTGGAATTTTAGCAATTTTGACGTGAAATTGTAAACATGTTGAGGTGGATTTGGAAAATTCTAGAGAGAATTATAAAAGCTTCAACAGGATTTCAACAACGTTGAGAGGGATTTGAAAAGTTTCAATGGGAATGGGAAGAATTGGGACAAAAATTGGAAAATTTTTCAGGGACTTTGAAAAAATTTCAACTGGAATTTTAGCCATTTTTTGACGTGAAATTGTAAACATGTGGACATGGATTTTGAAAATTCTAGGGAGAATTTTAAAAGCTTCAAGAGAATTTCAACAATTTTGAGAGGGATTTGAAAAGTTTCAATGGGAATGGGAAGAATTGGGACAAAAATTGGAAAATTTGTCAGGGACTTTGAAAAAATTTCAACTGGAATTTTAGCCATTTTTTGACGTGAAATTGTAAACATGTGGACGTGGATTTTGAAAATTCTAGAGAGAATTTTAAAAGCTTCAAGAGAATTTCAACAATTTTGAGAGGGATTTGAAAAGTTTCAATGGGAATGGGAAGAATTGGGACAAAAATTGGAAAATTTTTCAGGGACTTCGAAAAAATCTCAACTGGAATTTTAGCCATTTTTTGACGTGAAATTGTAAACATGTGGACGTGGATTTTGAAAATTCTAGAGAGAATTTTAAAAGCTTCAAGAGAATTTCAACAATTTTGAGAGGGATTTGAAAAGTTTCAATGGGAATGGGAAGAATTGGGACAAAAATTGGAAAATTTTTCAGGGACTTTGAAAAAATTTCAACTGGAATTTTAGCCATTTTTTTATGTGAAAATGTAAACATGTGGACATGGATTTTGAAAATTCTAGAGAGAATTTTAAAAGCTTCAAGAGAATTTCAACAATTTTGAGAGGGATTTGAAAAGTTTCAATGGGAATGGGAAGAATTGGGACAAAAATTGGAAAATTTTTAAGGGACTTTGAAAAAATTTGAACTGGAATTTTAGCCATTTTTTGACGTGAAATTGTAAACATGTGGACATGGATTTTGAAAATTCTAGAGAGAATTTTAAAAGCTTCAAGAGAATTTCAACAATTTTGAGAGGGATTTGAAAAGTTTCAATGGGAATGGGAAGAATTGGGACAAAAATTGGAAAATTTTTAAGGGACTTTGAAAAAATTTCAACTGGAATTTTAGCCATTTTTTGACGTGAAATTGTAAACATGTGGACATGGATTTTGAAAATTCTAGAGAGAATTTTAAAAGCTTCAAGAGAATTTCAACAATTTTGAGAGGGATTTGAAAAGTTTCAATGGGAATGGGAAGAATTGGGACAAAAATTGGAAAATTTTGAAGGGACTTTGAAAAAATTTCAACTGGAATTTTAGCCATTTTTTTATGTGAAATTGTAAACATGTTGAGGTGGATTTGGAAAATTCTAGAGAGAATTATAAAAGCTTCAACAGGATTTCAACAACGTTGAGAGGGATTTGAAAAGTTTCAATGGGAATGGGAAGAATTGGGAAAAATTTGGAAAATTTTTAAGGGACTTAGAAAAAATTTCAACTGGAATTTTAGCCATTTTTTGACGTGAAATTGTAAACCTGTGGACATGGATTTTGAAAATTCTAGAGAGAATTTTAAAAGCTTCAAGAGAATTTCAACAATTTGGAGAGGGATTTGAAAAGTTTCAATGGGAATGGGAAGAATTGGGACAAAAATTGGAAAATTTTTCAGGGACTTTGAAAAAATTTCAACTGGAGTTTTAGCAATTTTGATGTGAAATTGTAAACATGTTGAGGTGGATTTGGAAAGTTCTAGAGAGAAGTTTAAAACTTTCAACAGGATTTCAACAATGTTGAGAGGGATTTGAAAAGTTTCAATGGGAATGGGAAGAATTGGGACGAAAATTGGAAAATTTTGAAGGGACTTTGAAAAAATTTCAACTGGAATTTTAGCCATTTTGACGTGAAATTGTAAACATGTTGATGTGGATTTGGAAAATTCTAGAGAGAATTTTAAAAGCTTCATCAGGGTTTCAACCATTTTGAGAGGGATTTGAAAAGTTTCAATGGGAATGGGAAGAATTGGGACGAAAATTGGAAAATTTTTAAGGGACCTTGAAAAAATTTCAACTGGAATTTTAGCCATTTTGACGTGAAATTGTAAACATGTTGAGGTGGAATTTGAAAATTCCAGAGAGAAGTTTAAAACTTTCAACAGGATTTCAACAATGTTGAGAGGGATTTGAAAAGTTTCAATGGGAATGGGAAGAATTGGGAAGAAAATTGGATAATTTTTCAGGGACTTTGAAATAATTTCAACTGGAATTTTAGCCATTTTGACGTGAAATTGTAAACATGTGGACATGGATTTTGAAAATTCTAGAGAGAATTTTAAAAGCTTCAAGAGAATTTCAACAATGTTGAGAGGGATTTGAAAAGTTTCAATGGGAATGGGAAGAATTGGGACGAAAATTGGAAAGTTTTTCAGGGACTTTGAAAAAATTTCAACTGGAATTTTAGCAATTTTCACGTGAAATTGTAAACATGTTGAGGTAGATTTTGAAAATTCTCGAGACAATTTTAAAAGCTTCAACATAATTTCAACAATGTTGAGAGGGATTTGAAAAGTTTCAATGGGAATGGGAAGAATTGGGACGAAAATTGGAAAATTTTGAAGGGACTTTGAAAAAATTTCAAGTGGAATTTTAGAGATTTTGATGTGAAAGTTTCAAAATTTTGTCGGGGATTTTGAAATTTCCTGAGAATTTCCAAAGTTTCCCCGGGATTTCCAACATTTTGAAGGGAACTCCAAACATGTCAATATTGATTTTAAGAATCTCCACTGGAGTTTTAGAGATTTTGATGTGAAAGTGTCACCATTTTGTCGGGGATTTGGAAAATTTCCTGAGAATTTCAAAAGTTTCACCGGGATTTCCCAAATTTTGAAGGGAACTGATCGGAGCCAGCCCAGCGAGAGCCGGAGCCGGCAGGGTTCAACCGACCACGAGGTTCAGCCGAGATCAGGAAGCTCAAGAGGGAAACGTACAGGGACAGCGTGATTCCCGGCGGGTCCCGATCGCCAAAGCCCCGGCAGCCATTGCGACAGAGCGGCTGACGTGGCGGGGGGCGTTCCCACGGTGACACGGGAGGTTTAAAAGCGGCTGAAACTTGATACTAGCATTCAGTCAGCTGATCGGAGCCAGCCCAGCGAGAGCCGGAGCCGGCGGGGTTCAGCCGACCACGAGGTTCAGCCGAGATCAGGAAGCTCAGAGGGAAACATACAGGGACAGCGCGATTCCCGGCGGGTCCCGATCGCCAAAGCCCCGGCAGCCATTGCGACAGAGCGGCTGACGTGGCGGGGGCGTTCCCACGGTGACGGCGACCACACCCCCTCCCCTTGCCTTGAAAAAGCCTTTGGGAGGGCAGCGACTTGTCACCAGGTGCAGGGAGGAGCAACCAGCTTGTGTAGCGGGTGAGTCCCACCCACACTGTGCTGCAGCAGCAGGTGTGGTAGCTTGTGCAGCAGGGTGCAGAGAGCACTTGTTGCTTGTCAGCCCCTCTAGCTTATTACCAGCGCCCCAGACTGCTGACGACCATGGGCGTCTCCAGGAGGAGAGCTTGTCTCTAACAGGCTGTGGCTACGCAGACTGAGGCTCTGTCCCGAACGGTGGCTGTTCAGGTCTCTGCAGGGAGTGCCAGAGCCTGCTGCTGGGGGAGGGAGGCCAGCACTCCACCTGTGTGAGGTGTGAGCAGGTGCAAGACCTGCTCGACGTGGTCGTCAAACTTAAGGAGGAGGTTGAGACGCTCAGGACCATCAGGGAGTGCGAAAGGGAGATCGACTGGTGGAGTAACACCCTGACGTGCAAGTCGGAAAGGTCCCAGAGAGGTAACCCCCAAAAGGAGATGGACCTCCTGCCCTCTCGGATAGAGGCAATTTTGACGTGAAACTGTAAACATGTGGACATGGATTTGGAAAATTCTAGAGAGAATTTTAAAAGCTTCAACAGGATATCAACAACGTTGAGAGGGATTTGAAAAGTTTCATTGGGAATGGGAAGAATTGGGACAAAAATTGGAAAATTCTGAAGGGACTTTGAAAAAATTTCAACTGGAATTTTAGCCATTTTGACGTGAAATTGTAAACATGTTGAGGTGGATTTGGAACATTCTTGAGAGAAGTTTCAAACTTTCAACAGGATTCCAACAATGTTGAGAGGGATTTGAAAAGTTTCAATGGGAATGGGAAGATTTGGGACGAAAATTGGAAAATTTTGAAGGGACTTTGAAAAAATTTCAACTGGAATTTTAGCAATTTTGACGTGAAATTGTAAACATGTTGTGGTGGATTTGGAAAATTCTAGAGAGAATTATAAAAGCTTCAACAGGATTTCAACAACGTTGAGAGGGATTTGAAAAGTTTCAATGGGAATGGGAAGAATTGGGAAAAATTTGGAAAATTTTTAAGGGACTTTGAAAAAATTTCAACTGGAATTTTAGCCATTTTTTGACGTGAAATTGTAAACCTGTGGACATGGATTTTGAAAATTCTAGAGAGAATTTTAAAAGCTTCAAGAGAATTTCAACAATTTTGAGAGGGATTTGAAAAGTTTCAATGGGAATGGGAAGAATTGGGACAAAAATTGGAAAATTTTTTGTCAGGGACTTTGAAAAAATTTCAACTGGAATTTTAGCCATTTTTTGACGTGAAATTGTAAACATGTGGACATGGATTTTGAAAATTCTGGAGAGAATTTTAAAAGCTTCAAGAGAATTTCAACAATTTTGAGAGGGATTTGAAAAGTTTCAATGGGAATGGGAAGAATTGGGACAAAAATTGGAAAATTTTTAAGGGACTTTGAAAAAATTTCCACTGGAATTTTAGCCATTTTTTGACGTGAAATTGTAAACCTGTGGACATGGATTTTGAAAATTCTCGAGAGAATTTTAAAAGCTTCAAGAGAATTTCAACAATTTGGAGAGGGATTTGAAAAGTTTCAATGGGAATGGGAAGAATTGGGACAAAAATTGGAAAATTTTTCAGGGACTTTGAAAAAATTTCAACTGGAATTTTAGCCATTTTTTGACGTGAAATTGTAAACATGTGGACATGGATTTTGAAAATTCTAGAGAGAATTTAAAAAGCTTCAAGAGAATTTCAACAATTTTGAGAGGGATTTGAAAAGTTTCAA
>NW_028115533.1:0-50338 GCF_964273445.1 Streptopelia decaocto | reverse complement strand
GGACTTTGAAAAAATTTCAACTGGAATTTTAGCCATTTTTTGACGTGAAATTATAAACATGTGGACATGGATTTTGAAAATTCTAGAGAGAATTTTAAAAGCTTCAACAGAATTTCAACAATTTTGAGAGGGATTTGAAAAGTTTCAATGGGAATGGGAAGAATTGGGGCAAAAGTCGGAAAATTTTTAAGGGACTTTGAAAAAATTTCAACTGGAATTTTAGCCATTTTTTTATGTGAAATTATAAACATGTGGACATGGATTTTGAAAATTCTAGAGAGAATTTTAAAAGCTTCAACAGAATTTCAACAATTTTGAGAGGGATTTGAAAAGTTTCAATGGGAATGGGAAGAATTGGGACAAAAATTGGAAAACTTTTAAGGGACTTTGAAAAAATTTCAACTGGAATTTTAGCAATTTTTTGACGTGAAATTGTAAACATGTGGACATGGATTTTGAAAATTCTAGAGAGAATTTTAAAAGCTTCAACAGAATTTCAACAATTTTGAGAGGGATTTGAAAAGTTTCAATGGGAATGGGAAGAATTGGGACAAAAATTGGAAAATTTTTCAGGGACTTTGAAAAAATTTCAACTGGAATTTTAGCATTTTTTTTATGTGAAATTATAAACATGTGGACATGGATTTTGAAAATTCTAGAGAGAATTTTAAAAGCTTCAAGAGAATTTCAACAATTTTGAGAGGGATTTGAAAAGTTTCAATGGGAATGGGAAGAATTGGGACAAAAATTGGAAAATTTTTAAGGGACTTTGAAAAAATTTCAACTGGAATTTTAGCCATTTTTTGGCGTGAAATTGTAAACATGTGGACATGGATTTTGAAAATTCTAGAGAGAATTTTAAAAGCTTCAACAGAATTTCAACAATTTTGAGAGGGATTTGAAAAGTTTCAATGGGAATGGGAAGAATTGGGACAAAAATTGGAAAATTTTGAAGGGACTTTGAAAAAATTTCAACTGGAATTTTAGCCATTTTTTGACGTGAAATTGTAAACATGTGGCCATGGATTTTGAAAATTCTAGAGAGAATTTTAAAAGCTTCAAGAGAATTTCAACAATTTTGAGAGGGATTTGAAAAGTTTCAATGGGAATGGGAAGAATTGGGACAAAAATTGGAAAATTTTTAAGGGACTTTGAAAAAATTTCAACTGGAATTTTAGCCATTTTTTGACGTGAAATTGTAAACATGTGGACATGGATTTTGAAAATTCTAGAGAGAATTTTAAAAGCTTCAAGAGAATTTCCACAATTTTGAGAGGGATTTGAAAAGTTTCAATGGGAATGGGAAGAATTGGGACAAAAATTGGAAAATTTTTAAGGGACTTTGAAAAAATTTCAACTGGAATTTTAGCCATTTTTTGGCGTGAAATTGTAAACATGTGGACATGGATTTTGAAAATTCTAGAGAGAATTTTAAAAGCTTCAACAGAATTTCAACAATTTTGAGAGGGATTTGAAAGTTTCAATGGGAATGGGACGAATTGGGACAAAAATTGGAAAATTTTTAAGGGACTTTGAAAAAATTTCAACTGGAATTTTAGCCATTTTTTGACGTGAAATTGTAAACATGTGGACATGGATTTTGAAAATTCTAGAGAGAATTTTAAAAGCTTCAACAGAATTTCCACAATTTTGAGAGGGATATGAAAAGTTTCAATGGGAATGGGAAGAATTGGGACAAAAATTGGAAAATTTTTAAGGGACTTTGAAAAAATTTCAACTGGAATTTTAGCCATTTTTTGACGTGAAATTGTAAACATGTGGACATGGATTTTGAAAATTCTAGAGAGAATTTTAAAAGCTTCAACAGAATTTCAACAATTTTGAGAGGGATTTGAAAAGTTTCAATGGGAATGGGAAGAATTGGGACAAAAATTGGAAAATTTTTCAGGGACTTTGAAAAAATTTCAACTGGAATTTTAGCCATTTTTTGACGTGAAATTGTAAACATGTGGACATGGATTTTGAAAATTCTAGAGAGAATTTTAAAAGCTTCAACAGAATTTCAACAATTTTGAGAGGGATTTGAAAAGTTTCAATGGGAATGGGAAGAATTGGGACAAAAATTGGAAAATTTTTCAGGGACTTTGAAAAAATTTCAACTGGAATTTTAGCATTTTTTTTATGTGAAATTATAAACATGTGGACATGGATTTTGAAAATTCTAGAGAGAATTTTAAAAGCTTCAAGAGAATTTCAACAATTTTGAGAGGGATTTGAAAAGTTTCAATGGGAATGGGAAGAATTGGGACAAAAATTGGAAAATTTTTAAGGGACTTTGAAAAAATTTCAACTGGAATTTTAGCCATTTTTTGGCGTGAAATTGTAAACATGTGGACATGGATTTTGAAAATTCTAGAGAGAATTTTAAAAGCTTCAACAGAATTTCAACAATTTTGAGAGGGATTTGAAAAGTTTCAATGGGAATGGGAAGAATTGGGACAAAAATTGGAAAATTTTGAAGGGACTTTGAAAAAATTTCAACTGGAATTTTAGCCATTTTTTGACGTGAAATTGTAAACATGTGGACATGGATTTTGAAAATTCTAGAGAGAATTTTAAAAGCTTCAACAGAATTTCAACAATTTTGAGAGGGATTTGAAAAGTTTCAATGGGAATGGGAAGAATTGGGACAAAAATTGGAAAATTTTTAAGGGACTTTGAAAAAATTTCAACTGGAATTTTAGCCATTTTTTGACGTGAAATTGTAAACATGTGGACATGGATTTTGAAAATTCTAGAGAGAATTTTAAAAGCTTCAAGAGAATTTCCACAATTTTGAGAGGGATTTGAAAAGTTTCAATGGGAATGGGAAGAATTGGGACAAAAATTGGAAAATTTTTAAGGGACTTTGAAAAAATTTCAACTGGAATTTTAGCCATTTTTTGGCGTGAAATTGTAAACATGTGGACATGGATTTTGAAAATTCTAGAGAGAATTTTAAAAGCTTCAACAGAATTTCAACAATTTTGAGAGGGATTTGAAAAGTTTCAATGGGAATGGGACGAATTGGGACAAAAATTGGAAAATTTTTAAGGGACTTTGAAAAAATTTCAACTGGAATTTTAGCCATTTTTTGACGTGAAATTGTAAACATGTGGACATGGATTTTGAAAATTCTAGAGAGAATTTTAAAAGCTTCAACAGAATTTCAACAATTTTGAGAGGGATATGAAAAGTTTCAATGGGAATGGGAAGAATTGGGACAAAAATTGGAAAATTTTTAAGGGACTTTGAAAAAATTTCAACTGGAATTTTAGCCATTTTTTGGCGTGAAATTGTAAACATGTGGACATGGATTTTGAAAATTCTAGAGAGAATTTTAAAAGCTTCAACAGAATTTCAACAATTTTGAGAGGGATTTGAAAAGTTTCAATGGGAATGGGAAGAATTGGGACAAAAATTGGAAAATTTTTCAGGGACTTTGAAAAAATTTCAACTGGAATTTAGGCATTTTTTGACGTGAAATTGTAAACATGTGGACATGGATTTTGAAAATTCTAGAGAGAATTTTAAAAGCTTCAACAGAATTTCAACAATTTTGAGAGGGATTTGAAAAGTTTCAATGGGAATGGGAAGAATTGGGACAAAAATTGGAAAATTTTTAAGGGACTTTGAAAAAATTTCAACTGGAATTTTAGCCATTTTTTGACGTGAAATTGTAAACATGTGGCCATGGATTTTGAAAATTCTAGAGAGAATTTTAAAAGCTTCAAGAGAATTTCAACAATTTTGAGAGGGATTTGAAAAGTTTCAATGGGAATGGGAAGAATTGGGACAAAAATTGGAAAATTTTTCAGGGACTTTGAAAAAATTTCAACTGGAATTTTAGCCATTTTTTGACGTGAAATTGTAAACATGTGGCCATGGATTTTGAAAATTCTAGAGAGAATTTTAAAAGCTTCAACAGAATTTCAACAATTTTGAGAGGGATTTGAAAAGTTTCAATGGGAATGGGAAGAATTGGGACAAAAATTGGAAAATTTTTCAGGGACTTTGAAAAAATTGCAACTGGAATTTTAGCCATTTTTTGACGTGAAATTGTAAACATGTGGACATGGATTTTGAAAATTCTAGAGAGAATTTTAAAAGCTTCAACAGAATTTCCACAATTTTGAGAGGGATTTGAAAAGTTTCAATGGGAATGGGAAGAATTGGGACAAAAATTGGAAAATTTTGAAGGGACTTTGAAAAAATTTCAACTGGAATTTTAGCAATTTTTTGACGTGAAATTGTAAACATGTGGACATGGATTTTGAAAATTCTAGAGAGAATTTTAAAAGCTTCAACAGAATTTCAACAATTTTGAGAGGGATTTGAAAAGTTTCAATAGGAATGGGAAGAATTGGGACAAAAATTGGAAAATTTTTCAGGGACTTTGAAAAAATTTCAACTGGAATTTTAGCCATTTTTTGACGTGAAATTGTAAACATGTGGACATGGATTTTGAAAATTCTAGAGAGAATTTTAAAAGCTTCAAGAGAATTTCCACAATTTTGAGAGGGATTTGAAAAGTTTCAATGGGAATGGGAAGAATTGGGACAAAAATTGGAAAATTTTTAAGGGACTTTGAAAAAATTTCAACTGGAATTTTAGCCATTTTTTGACGTGAAATTGTAAACATGTGGCCATGGATTTTGAAAATTCTAGAGAGAATTTTAAAAGCTTCAAGAGAATTTCAACAATTTTGAGAGGGATTTGAAAAGTTTCAATAGGAATGGGAAGAATTGGGACAAAAATTGGAAAATTTTTCAGGGACTTTGAAAAAATTTCAACTGGAATTTTAGCCATTTTTTGACGTGAAATTGTAAACATGTGGACATGGATTTTGAAAATTCTAGAGAGAATTTTAAAAGCTTCAAGAGAATTTCCACAATTTTGAGAGGGATTTGAAAAGTTTCAATGGGAATGGGAAGAATTGGGACAAAAATTGGAAAATTTTTAAGGGACTTTGAAAAAATTTCAACTGGAATTTTAGCCATTTTTTGACGTGAAATTGTAAACATGTGGCCATGGATTTTGAAAATTCTAGAGAGAATTTTAAAAGCTTCAAGAGAATTTCAACAATTTTGAGAGGGATTTGAAAAGTTTCAATGGGAATGGGAAGAATTGGGACCAAAATTGGAAAATTTTGAAGGGACTTTGAAAAAATTTCAACTGGAATTTTAGCAATTTTTTGACGTGAAATTGTAAACATGTGGACATGGATTTTGAAAATTCTAGAGAGAATTTTAAAAGCTTCAACAGAATTTCAACAATTTTGAGAGGGATTTGAAAAGTTTCAATGGGAAGGGGAAGAATTGGGGCAAAAATTGGAAAATTTTGAAGGGACTTTGAAAAAATTTCAACTGGAATTTTAGCAATTTTTTGACGTGAAATTGTAAACATGTGGACATGGATTTTGAAAATTATAGAGAGGATTTTAAAAGCTTCAACAGAATTTCAACAATTTTGAGAGGGATTTGAAAAGTTTCAATAGGAATGGGAAGAATTGGGACAAAAATTGGAAAATTTTTAAGGGACTTTGAAAAAATTTCAACTGGAATTTTAGCCATTTTTTGACGTGAAATTGTAAACATGTGGACATGGATTTTGAAAATTCTAGAGAGAATTTTAAAAGCTTCAAGAGAATTTCCACAATTTTGAGAGGGATTTGAAAAGTTTCAATGGGAATGGGAAGAATTGGGACAAAAATTGGAAAATTTTTCAGGGACTTTGAAAAAATTTCAACTGGAATTTTAGCCATTTTTTGACGTGAAATTGTAAACATGTGGCCATGGATTTTGAAAATTCTAGAGAGAATTTTAAAAGCTTCAAGAGAATTTCAACAATTTTGAGAGGGATTTGAAAAGTTTCAATGGGAATGGGAAGAATTGGGACCAAAATTGGAAAATTTTGAAGGGACTTTGAAAAAATTTCAACTGGAATTTTAGCAATTTTTTGACGTGAAATTGTAAACATGTGGACATGGATTTTGAAAATTCTAGAGAGAATTTTAAAAGCTTCAACAGAATTTCAACAATTTTGAGAGGGATTTGAAAAGTTTCAATGGGAATGGGAAGAATTGGGACAAAAATTGGAAAATTTTTCAGGGACTTTGAAAAAATTTCAACTGGAATTTTAGCCATTTTTTGACGTGAAATTGTAAACATGTGGACATGGATTTTGAAAATTCTAGAGAGAATTTTAAAAGCTTCAACAGAATTTCAACAATTTTGAGAGGGATTTGAAAAGTTTCAATGGGAATGGGAAGAATTGGGACAAAAATTGGAAAATTTTTACGGGACTTTGAAAAAATTTCAACTGGAATTTTAGCCATTTTTTGGCGTGAAATTGTAAACATGTGGACATGGATTTTGAAAATTCTAGAGAGAATTTTAAAAGCTTCAACAGAATTTCAACAATTTTGAGAGGGATTTGAAAAGTTTCAATGGGAATGGGACGAATTGGGACAAAAATTGGAAAATTTTTAAGGGACTTTGAAAAAATTTCAACTGGAATTTTAGCCATTTTTTGACGTGAAATTGTAAACATGTGGACATGGATTTTGAAAATTCTAGAGAGAATTTTAAAAGCTTCAACAGAATTTCAACAATTTTGAGAGGGATATGAAAAGTTTCAATGGGAATGGGAAGAATTGGGACAAAAATTGGAAAATTTTTAAGGGACTTTGAAAAAATTTCAACTGGAATTTTAGCCATTTTTTGACGTGAAATTGTAAACATGTGGACATGGATTTTGAAAATTCTAGAGAGAATTTTAAAAGCTTCAACAGAATTTCCACAATTTTGAGAGGGATTTGAAAAGTTTCAATGGGAATGGGAAGAATTGGGACAAAAATTGGAAAATTTTTCAGGGACTTTGAAAAAATTTCAACTGGAATTTTAGCCATTTTTTGACGTGAAATTGTAAACATGTGGCCATGGATTTTGAAAATTCTAGAGAGAATTTTAAAAGCTTCAAGAGAATTTCAACAATTTTGAGAGGGATTTGAAAAGTTTCAATGGGAATGGGAAGAATTGGGACAAAAATTGGAAAATTTTTCAGGGACTTTGAAAAAATTTCAACTGGAATTTTAGCCATTTTTTGACGTGAAATTGTAAACATGTGGCCATGGATTTTGAAAATTCTAGAGAGAATTTTAAAAGCTTCAACAGAATTTCAACAATTTTGAGAGGGATTTGAAAAGTTTCAATGGGAATGGGAAGAATTGGGACAAAAATTGGAAAATTTTTCAGGGACTTTGAAAAAATTGCAACTGGAATTTTAGCCATTTTTTGACGTGAAATTGTAAACATGTGGACATGGATTTTGAAAATTCTAGAGAGAATTTTAAAAGCTTCAACAGAATTTCCACAATTTTGAGAGGGATTTGAAAAGTTTCAATGGGAATGGGAAGAATTGGTACAAAAATTGGAAAATTTTGAAGGGACTTTGAAAAAATTTCAACTGGAATTTTAGCAATTTTTTGACGTGAAATTGTAAACATGTGGACATGGATTTTGAAAATTCTAGAGAGAATTTTAAAAGCTTCAACAGAATTTCAACAATTTTGAGAGGGATTTGAAAAGTTTCAATAGGAATGGGAAGAATTGGGACAAAAATTGGAAAATTTTTCAGGGACTTTGAAAAAATTTCAACTGGAATTTTAGCCATTTTTTGACGTGAAATTGTAAACATGTGGACATGGATTTTGAAAATTCTAGAGAGAATTTTAAAAGCTTCAAGAGAATTTCCACAATTTTGAGA
The DNA here is from genome assembly GCF_964273445.1 of Streptopelia decaocto. Taxonomy (NCBI): domain Eukaryota; kingdom Metazoa; phylum Chordata; class Aves; order Columbiformes; family Columbidae; genus Streptopelia; species Streptopelia decaocto. Next base: position 42,571 of record NW_028115533.1, on the reverse strand, counting down.
GGGATTTGAAAAGTTTCAATGGGAATGGGAAGAATTGGGACAAAAATTGGAAAATTTTTAAGGGACTTTGAAAAAATTTCAACTGGAATTTTAGCCATTTTTTGACGTGAAATTGTAAACATGTGGCCATGGATTTTGAAAATTCTAGAGAGAATTTTAAAAGCTTCAACAGAATTTCAACAATTTTGAGAGGGATTTGAAAAGTTTCAATGGGAATGGGAAGAATTGGGACCAAAATTGGAAAATTTTTAAGGGACTTTGAAAAAATTTCAACTGGAATTTTAGCAATTTTTTGACGTGAAATTGTAAACATGTGGACATGGATTTTGAAAATTCTAGAGAGAATTTTAAAAGCTTCAACAGAATTTCAACAATTTTGAGAGGGATTTGAAAAGTTTCAATGGGAATGGGAAGAATTGGGACAAAAATTGGAAAATTTTTAAGGGACTTTGAAAAAATTTCAACTGGAATTTTAGCAATTTTTTGACGTGAAATTGTAAACATGTGGACATGGATTTTGAAAATTCTAGAGAGAATTTTAAAAGCTTCAACAGAATTTCAACAATTTTGAGAGGGATTTGAAAAGTTTCAATAGGAATGGGAAGAATTGGGACAAAAATTGGAAAATTTTTCAGGGACTTTGAAAAAATTTCAACTGGAATTTTAGCCATTTTTTGACGTGAAATTGTAAACATGTGGACATGGATTTTGAAAATTCTAGAGAGAATTTTAAAAGCTTCAAGAGAATTTCCACAATTTTGAGAGGGATTTGAAAAGTTTCAATGGGAATGGGAAGAATTGGGACAAAAATTGGAAAATTTTTCAGGGACTTTGAAAAAATTTCAACTGGAATTTTAGCCATTTTTTGACGTGAAATTGTAAACATGTGGCCATGGATTTTGAAAATTCTAGAGAGAATTTTAAAAGCTTCAAGAGAATTTCAACAATTTTGAGAGGGATTTGAAAAGTTTCAATGGGAATGGGAAGAATTGGGACCAAAATTGGAAAATTTTGAAGGGACTTTGAAAAAATTTCAACTGGAATTTTAGCCATTTTTTGACGTGAAATTGTAAACATGTGGACATGGATTTTGAAAATTCTAGAGAGAATTTTAAAAGCTTCAACAGAATTTCAACAATTTTGAGAGGGATTTGAAAAGTTTCAATGGGAATGGGAAGAATTGGGACAAAAATTGGAAAATTTTTAAGGGACTTTGAAAAAATTTCAACTGGAATTTTAGCCATTTTTTGACGTGAAATTATAAACATGTGGACATGGATTTTGAAAATTCTAGAGAGAATTTTAAAAGCTTCAAGAGAAATTCAACAATTTTGAGAGGGATTTGAAAAGTTTCAATGGGAATGGGAAGAATTGGGACAAAAATTGGAAAATTTTTAAGGGACTTTGAAAAAATTTCAACTGGAATTTTAGCCATTTTTTGGCGTGAAATTGTAAACATGTGGACATGGATTTTGAAAATTCTAGAGAGAATTTTAAAAGCTTCAACAGAATTTCAACAATTTTGAGAGGGATTTGAAAAGTTTCAATGGGAATGGGAAGAATTGGGACAAAAATTGGAAAATTTTTCAGGGACTTTGAAAAAATTTCAACTGGAATTTTAGCCATTTTTTGACGTGAAATTGTAAACATGTGGACATGGATTTTGAAAATTCTAGAGAGAATTTTAAAAGCTTCAACAGAATTTTAGCAATTTTGAGAGGGATTTGAAAAGTTTCAATGGGAAGGGGAAGAATTGGTACAAAAATTGGAAAATTTTTAAGGGACTTTGAAAAAATTTCAACTGGAATTTTCCAATTTTTTGACGTGAAATTGTAAACATGTGGACATGGATTTTGAAAATTCTAGAGAGAATTTTAAAAGCTTCAACAGAATTTCAACAATTTTGAGAGGGATTTGAAAAGTTTCAATGGGAATGGGAAGAATTGGGACAAAAATTGGAAAATTTTTAAGGGACTTTGAAAAAATTTCAACTGGAATTTTCCAATTTTTTGACGTGAAATTGTAAACATGTGGACATGGATTTTGAAAATTCTAGAGAGAATTTTAAAAGCTTCAACAGAATTTCAACAATTTTGAGAGGGATTTGAAAAGTTTCAATGGGAATGGGAAGAATTGGGACAAAAATTGGAAAATTTTTAAGGGACTTTGAAAAAATTTCAACTGGAATTTTAGCCATTTTTTGACGTGAAATTGTAAACATGTGGACATGGATTTTGAAAATTCTAGAGAGAATTTTAAAAACTTCCAGAGAATTTCAACAATTTTGAGAGGGATTTGAAAAGTTTCAATGGGAATGGGAAGAATTGGTACAGATATTGGAAAATTTTTCAGGGACTTTGAAAAAATTTCAACTGGAATTTTAGCCATTTTTTGGCGTGAAATTGTAAACATGTGGACATGGATTTTGAAAATTCTAGAGAGAATTTTAAAAGCTTCAAGAGAATTTCAACAATTTTGAGAGGGATTTGAAAAGTTTCAATGGGAATGGGAAGAATTGGGACAAAAATTGGAAAATTTTTAAGGGACTTTGAAAAAATTTCAACTGGAATTTTAGCCATTTTTTGACGTGAAATTGTAAACATGTGGACATGGATTTTGAAAATTCTAGAGAGAATTTTAAAAGCTTCAACAGAATTTTAGCAATTTTGAGAGGGATTTGAAAAGTTTCAATGGGAATGGGAAGAATTGGTACAAAAATTGGAAAATTTTTAAGGGACTTTGAAAAAATTTCAACTGGAATTTTCCAATTTTTTGACGTGAAATTGTAAACATGTGGACATGGATTTTGAAAATTCTAGAGAGAATTTTAAAAGCTTCAACAGAATTTCAACAATTTTGAGAGGGATTTGAAAAGTTTCAATGGGAATGGGAAGAATTGGGACAAAAATTGGAAAATTTTTAAGGGACTTTGAAAAAATTTCAACTGGAATTTTCCAATTTTTTGACGTGAAATTGTAAACATGTGGACATGGATATTGAAAATTCTAGAGAGAATTTTAAAAGCTTCAACAGAATTTCAACAATTTTGAGAGGGATTTGAAAAGTTTCAATGGGAATGGGAAGAATTGGGACAAAAATTGGAAAATTTTTAAGGGACTTTGAAAAAATTTCAACTGGAATTTTAGCCATTTTTTGACGTGAAATTGTAAACATGTGGACATGGATTTTGAAAATTCTAGAGAGAATTTTAAAAACTTCCAGAGAATTTCAACAATTTTGAGAGGGATTTGAAAAGTTTCAATGGGAATGGGAAGAATTGGTACAGATATTGGAAAATTTTTAAGGGACTTTGAAAAAATTTCAACTGGAATTTTAGCCATTTTTTGGCGTGAAATTGTAAACATGTGGACATGGATTTTGAAAATTCTAGAGAGAATTTTAAAAGCTTCAAGAGAATTTCAACAATTTTGAGAGGGATTTGAAAAGTTTCAATGGGAATGGGAAGAATTGGGACAAAAATTGGAAAATTTTTAAGGGACTTTGAAAAAATTTCAACTGGAATTTTAGCCATTTTTTGACGTGAAATTGTAAACATGTGGACATGGATTTTGAAAATTCTAGAGAGAATTTTAAAAGCTTCAACAGAATTTTAGCAATTTTGAGAGGGATTTGAAAAGTTTCAATGGGAAGGGGAAGAATTGGTACAAAAATTGGAAAATTTTTAAGGGACTTTGAAAAAATTTCAACTGGAATTTTCCAATTTTTTGACGTGAAATTGTAAACATGTGGACATGGATTTTGAAAATTCTAGAGAGAATTTTAAAAGCTTCAACAGAATTTCAACAATTTTGAGAGGGATTTGAAAAGTTTCAATGGGAATGGGAAGAATTGGGACAAAAATTGGAAAATTTTTGAGGGACTTTGAAAAAATTTCAACTGGAATTTTCCAATTTTTTGACGTGAAATTGTAAACATGTGGACATGGATTTTGAAAATTCTAGAGAGAATTTTAAAAGCTTCAACAGAATTTCAACAATTTTGAGAGGGATTTGAAAAGTTTCAATGGGAATGGGAAGAATTGGGACAAAAATTGGAAATTTTTAAGGGACTTTGAAAAAATTTCAACTGGAATTTTAGCCATTTTTTGACGTGAAATTGTAAACATGTGGACATGGATTTTGAAAATTCTAGAGAGAATTTTAAAAACTTCCAGAGAATTTCAACAATTTGAGAGGGATTTGAAAAGTTTCAATGGGAATGGGAAGAATTGGTACAGATATTGGAAAATTTTTAAGGGACTTTGAAAAAATTTCAACTGGAATTTTAGCCATTTTTTGGCGTGAAATTGTAAACATGTGGACATGGATTTTGAAAATTCTAGAGAGAATTTTAAAAGCTTCAAGAGAATTTCAACAATTTTGAGAGGGATTTGAAAAGTTTCAATGGGAATGGGAAGAATTGGGACAAAAATTGGAAAATTTTTAAGGGACTTTGAAAAAATTTCAACTGGAATTTTAGCCATTTTTTGACGTGAAATTGTAAACATGTGGACATGGATTTTGAAAATTCTAGAGAGAATTTTAAAAGCTTCAACAGAATTTTAGCAATTTTGAGAGGGATTTGAAAAGTTTCAATGGGAAGGGGAAGAATTGGTACAAAAATTGGAAAATTTTTAAGGGACTTTGAAAAAATTTCAACTGGAATTTTCCAATTTTTTGACGTGAAATTGTAAACATGTGGACATGGATTTTGAAAATTCTAGAGAGAATTTTAAAAGCTTCAACAGAATTTCAACAATTTTGATAGGGATTTGAAAAGTTTCAATGGGAATGGGAAGAATTGGGGCAAAAATTGGAAAATTTTGAAGGGACTTTGAAAAAATTTCAACTGGAATTTTAGCCATTTTTTTATGTGAAATTATAAACATGTGGACATGGATTTTGAAAATTCTAGAGAGAATTTTAAAAGCTTCAACAGAATTTCAACAATTTTGAGAGGGATTTGAAAAGTTTCAATGGGAATGGGAAGAATTGGGACAAAAATTGGAAAATTTTTAAGGGACTTTGAAAAAATTTCAACTGGAATTTTAGCAATTTTTTGACGTGAAATTGTAAACATGTGGACATGGATTTTGAAAATTCTAGAGAGAATTTTAAAAGCTTCAACAGAATTTCAACAATTTTGAGAGGGATTTGAAAAGTTTCAATGGGAATGGGAAGAATTGGGACAAAAATTGGAAAATTTTTAAGGGACTTTGAAAAAATTTCAACTGGAATTTTAGCCATTTTTTTATGTGAAATTATAAACATGTGGACATGGATTTTGAAAATTCTAGAGAGAATTTTAAAAGCTTCAAGAGAATTTCAACAATTTTGAGAGGGATTTGAAAAGTTTCAATGGGAATGGGAAGAATTGGGACAAAAATTGGAAAATTTTTAAGGGACTTTGAAAAAATTTCAACTGGAATTTTAGCCATTTTTTGGCGTGAAATTGTAAACATGTGGACATGGATTTTGAAAATTCTAGAGAGAATTTTAAAAGCTTCAACAGAATTTCCACAATTTTGAGAGGGATTTGAAAAGTTTCAATGGGAATGGGAAGAATTGGGACAAAAATTGGAAAATTTTTAAGGGACTTTGAAAAAATTTCAACTGGAATTTTAGCCATTTTTTGACGTGAAATTGTAAACATGTGGACATGGATTTTGAAAATTCTAGAGAGAATTTTAAAAGCTTCAACAGAATTTCAACAATTTTGAGAGGGATATGAAAAGTTTCAATGGGAATGGGAAGAATTGGGACAAAAATTGGAAAATTTTTCAGGGACTTTGAAAAAATTTCAACTGGAATTTTAGCCATTTTTTGACGTGAAATTGTAAACATGTGGACATGGATTTTGAAAATTCTAGAGAGAATTTTAAAAGCTTCAAGAGAATTTCAACAATTTTGAGAGGGATTTGAAAAGTTTCAATGGGAATGGGAAGAATTGGGACAAAAATTGGAAAATTTTTCAGGGACTTTGAAAAAATTTCAACTGGAATTTTAGCCATTTTTTGACGTGAAATTGTAAACATGTGGCCATGCATTTTGAAAATTCTAGAGAGAATTTTAAAAGCTTCAACAGAATTTCCACAATTTTGAGAGGGATTTGAAAAGTTTCAATGGGAATGGGAAGAATTGGGACAAAAATTGGAAAATTTTTAAGGGACTTTGAAAAAATTTCAACTGGAATTTTAGCCATTTTTTGACGTGAAATTGTAAACATGTGGACATGGATTTTGAAAATTCTAGAGAGAATTTTAAAAGCTTCAACAGAATTTCAACAATTTTGAGAGGGATTTGAAAAGTTTCAATGGGAATGGGAAGAATTGGGACAAAAATTGGAAAATTTTTAAGGGACTTTGAAAAAATTTCAACTGGAATTTTAGCCATTTTTTGGCGTGAAATTGTAAACATGTGGACATGGATTTTGAAAATTCTAGAGAGAATTTTAAAAGCTTCAACAGAATTTCAACAATTTTGAGAGGGATTTGAAAAGTTTCAATGGGAATGGGAAGAATTGGGACAAAAATTGGAAAATTTTTCAGGGACTTTGAAAAAATTTCAACTGGAATTTTAGCCATTATTTGACGTGAAATTGTAAACATGTGGACATGGATTTTGAAAATTCTAGAGAGAATTTTAAAAGCTTCAACAGAATTTTAGCAATTTTGAGAGGGATTTGAAAAGTTTCAATGGGAATGGGAAGAATTGGTACAAAAATTGGAAAATTTTTAAGGGACTTTGAAAAAATTTCAACTGGAATTTTCCAATTTTTTGACGTGAAATTGTAAACATGTGGACATGGATTTTGAAAATTCTAGAGAGAATTTTAAAAGCTTCAACAGAATTTCAACAATTTTGAGAGGGATTTGAAAAGTTTCAATGGGAATGGGAAGAATTGGGACAAAAATTGGAAAATTTTTAAGGGACTTTGAAAAAATTTCAACTGGAATTTTCCAATTTTTTGACGTGAAATTGTAAACATGTGGCCATGGATTTTGAAAATTCTAGAGAGAATTTTAAAAGCTTCAACAGAATTTCAACAATTTTGAGAGGGATTTGAAAAGTTTCAATGGGAATGGGAAGAATTGGGACAAAAATTGGAAAATTTTTAAGGGACTTTGAAAAAATTTCAACTGGAATTTTAGCCATTTTTTGACGTGAAATTGTAAACATGTGGACATGGATTTTGAAAATTCTAGAGAGAATTTTAAAAGCTTCAAGAGAATTTCAACAATTTTGAGAGGGATTTGAAAAGTTTCAATGGGAATGGGAAGAATTGGTACAGATATTGGAAAATTTTTAAGGGACTTTGAAAAAATTTCAACTGGAATTTTAGCCATTTTTTGGCGTGAAATTGTAAACATGTGGACATGGATTTTGAAAATTCTAGAGAGAATTTTAAAAGCTTCAAGAGAATTTCAACAATTTTGAGAGGGATTTGAAAAGTTTCAATGGGAATGGGAAGAATTGGGGCAAAAGTTGGAAAATTTTTAAGGGACTTTGAAAAAATTTCAACTGGAATTTTAGCCATTTTTTTATGTGAAATTATAAACATGTGGACATGGATTTTGAAAATTCTAGAGAGAATTTTAAAAGCTTCAACAGAATTTCAACAATTTTGAGAGGGATTTGAAAAGTTTCAATGGGAATGGGAAGAATTGGGACAAAAATTGGAAAACTTTTAAGGGACTTTGAAAAAATTTCAACTGGAATTTTAGCCATTTTTTGACGTGAAATTGTAAACATGTGGACATGGATTTTGAAAATTCTAGAGAGAATTTTAAAAGCTTCAACAGAATTTCAACAATTTTGAGAGGGATTTGAAAAGTTTCAATGGGAATGGGAAGAATTGGGACAAAAATTGGAAAATTTTAAGGGACTTTGAAAAAATTTCAACTGGAATTTTAGCAATTTTTTTATGTGAAATTATAAACATGTGGACATGGATTTTGAAAATTCTAGAGAGAATTTTAAAAGCTTCAAGAGAATTTCCACAATTTTGAGAGGGATTTGAAAAGTTTCAATGGGAATGGGAAGAATTGGGACAAAAATTGGAAAATTTTTCAGGGACTTTGAAAAAATTTCAACTGGAATTTTAGCCATTTTTTGGCGTGAAATTGTAAACATGTGGACATGGATTTTGAAAATTCTAGAGAGAATTTTAAAAGCTTCAAGAGAATTTCAACAATTTTGAGAGGGATTTGAAAAGTTTCAATGGGAATGGGAAGAATTGGGACAAAAATTGGAAAATTTTTAAGGGACTTTGAAAAAATTTCAACTGGAATTTTAGCCATTTTTTGACGTGAAATTGTAAACATGTGGACATGGATTTTGAAAATTCTAGAGAGAATTTTAAAAGCTTCAACAGAATTTCAACAATTTTGAGAGGGATATGAAAAGTTTCAATGGGAATGGGAAGAATTGGGACAAAAATTGGAAAATTTTTAAGGGACTTTGAAAAAATTTCAACTGGAATTTTAGCCATTTTTTGGCGTGAAATTGTAAACATGTGGACATGGATTTTGAAAATTCTAGAGAGAATTTTAAAAGCTTCAACAGAATTTCAACAATTTTGAGAGGGATTTGAAAAGTTTCAATGGGAATGGGAAGAATTGGGACAAAAATTGGAAAATTTTTAAGGGACTTTGAAAAAATTTCAACTGGAATTTTAGCCATTTTTTGGCGTGAAATTGTAAACATGTGGACATGGATTTTGAAAATTCTAGAGAGAATTTTAAAAGCTTCAACAGAATTTCAACAATTTTGAGAGGGATTTGAAAAGTTTCAATGGGAATGGGATGAATTGGGACAAAAATTGGAAAATTTTTAAGGGACTTTGAAAAAATTTCAACTGGAATTTTAGCCATTTTTTGACGTGAAATTGTAAACATGTGGACATGGATTTTGAAAATTCTAGAGAGAATTTTAAAAGCTTCAAGAGAATTTCAACAATTTTGAGAGGGATTTGAAAAGTTTCAATGGGAATGGGAAGAATTGGGACAAAAATTGGAAAATTTTTAAGGGACTTTGAAAAAATTTCAACTGGAATTTTAGCCATTTTTTGACGTGAAATTGTAAACATGTGGACATGGATTTTGAAAATTCTAGAGAGAATTTTAAAAGCTTCAACAGAATTTCAACAATTTTGAGAGGGATTTGAAAAGTTTCAATGGGAATGGGAAGAATTGGGACAAAAATTGGAAAATTTTTCAGGGACTTTGAAAAAATTTCAACTGGAATTTTCCAATTTTTTGACGTGAAATTGTAAACATGTGGACATGGATTTTGAAAATTCTAGAGAGAATTTTAAAAGCTTCAACAGAATTTCCACAATTTTGAGAGGGATTTGAAAAGTTTCAATGGGAATGGGAAGAATTGGGACAAAAATTGGAAAATTTTTAAGGGACTTTGAAAAAATTTCAACTGGAATTTTAGCCATTTTTTGACGTGAAATTGTAAACATGTGGCCATGGATTTTGAAAATTCTAGAGAGAATTTTAAAAGCTTCAAGAGAATTTCAACAATTTTGAGAGGGATTTGAAAAGTTTCAATGGGAATGGGAAGAATTGGGACAAAAATTGGAAAATTTTTCAGGGACTTTGAAAAAATTTCAACTGGAATTTTAGCCATTTTTTGACGTGAAATTGTAAACATGTGGACATGGATTTTGAAAATTCTAGAGAGAATTTTAAAAGCTTCAACAGAATTTCAACAATTTTGAGAGGGATTTGAAAAGTTTCAATGGGAATGGGAAGAATTGGGACAAAAATTGGAAAATTTTTCAGGGACTTTGAAAAAATTGCAACTGGAATTTTAGCCATTTTTTGACGTGAAATTGTAAACATGTGGACATGGATTTTGAAAATTCTAGAGAGAATTTTAAAAGCTTCAACAGAATTTCCACAATTTTGAGAGGGATTTGAAAAGTTTCAATGGGAATGGGAAGAATTGGTACAAAAATTGGAAAATTTTGAAGGGACTTTGAAAAAATTTCAACTGGAATTTTAGCAATTTTTTGACGTGAAATTGTAAACATGTGGACATGGATTTTGAAAATTCTAGAGAGAATTTTAAAAGCTTCAACAGAATTTCAACAATTTTGAGAGGGATTTGAAAAGTTTCAATAGGAATGGGAAGAATTGGGACAAAAATTGGAAAATTTTTCAGGGACTTTGAAAAAATTTCAACTGGAATTTTAGCCATTTTTTGACGTGAAATTGTAAACATGTGGACATGGATTTTGAAAATTCTAGAGAGAATTTTAAAAGCTTCAAGAGAATTTCCACAATTTTGAGAGGGATTTGAAAAGTTTCAATGGGAATGGGAAGAATTGGGACAAAAATTGGAAAATTTTTAAGGGACTTTGAAAAAATTTCAACTGGAATTTTAGCCATTTTTTGACGTGAAATTATAAACATGTGGACATGGATTTTGAAAATTCTAGAGAGAATTTTAAAAGCTTCAAGAGAATTTCAACAATTTTGAGAGGGATTTGAAAAGTTTCAATGGGAATGGGAAGAATTGGGACAAAAATTGGAAAATTTTTAAGGGACTTTGAAAAAATTTCAACTGGAATTTTAGCCATTTTTTTATGTGAAATTATAAACATGTGGACATGGATTTTGAAAATTCTAGAGAGAATTTTAAAAGCTTCAAGAGAATTTCCACAATTTTGAGAGGGATTTGAAAAGTTTCAATGGGAATGGGAAGAATTGGGACAAAAATTGGAAAATTTTTAAGGGACTTTGAAAAAATTTCAACTGGAATTTTAGCAATTTTTTGACGTGAAATTGTAAACATGTGGACATGGATTTTGAAAATTCTAGAGAGAATTTTAAAAGCTTCAACAGAATTTCAACAATTTTGAGAGGGATTTGAAAGTTTCAATGGGAATGGGAAGAATTGGGACAAAAATTGGAAAATTTTTAAGGGACTTTGAAAAAATTTCAACTGGAATTTTAGCCATTTTTTGGCGTGAAATTGTAAACATGTGGACATGGATTTTGAAAATTCTAGAGAGAATTTTAAAAGCTTCAACAGAATTTCAACAATTTTGAGAGGGATTTGAAAAGTTTCAATGGGAATGGGAAGAATTGGGACAAAAATTGGAAAATTTTTAAGGGACTTTGAAAAAATTTCAACTGGAATTTTAGCCATTTTTTGACGTGAAATTGTAAACATGTGGACATGGATTTTGAAAATTCTAGAGAGAATTTTAAAAGCTTCAACAGAATTTCAACAATTTTGAGAGGGATATGAAAAGTTTCAATGGGAATAGGAAGAATTGGGACAAAAATTGGAAAATTTTTAAGGGACTTTGACAAAATTTCAACTGGAATTTTAGCCATTTTTTGACGTGAAATTGTAAACATGTGGACATGGATTTTGAAAATTCTAGAGAGAATTTTAAAAGCTTCAACAGAATTTCAACAATTTTGAGAGGGATTTGAAAAGTTTCAATGGGAATGGGAAGAATTGGGACAAAAATTGGAAAATTTTTAAGGGACTTTGAAAAAATTTCAACTGGAATTTTCCAATTTTTTGACGTGAAATTGTAAACATGTTGAAGTGGATTTTGAAAATTCTAGAGAGAATTTTAAAAGCTTCAACAGAATTTCAACAATTTTGAGAGGGATTTGAAAAGTTTCAATGGGAATGGGAAGAATTGGGACAAAAATTGGAAAATTTTTAAGGGACTTTGAAAAAATTTCAACTGGAATTTTAGCCATTTTTTGACGTGAAATTGTAAACATGTGGCCATGGATTTTGAAAATTCTAGAGAGAATTTTAAAAGCTTCAAGAGAATTTCAACAATTTTGAGAGGGATTTGAAAAGTTTCAATGGGAATGGGAAGAATTGGGACAAAAATTGGAAAATTTTTCAGGGACTTTGAAAAAATTTCAACTGGAATTTTAGCCATTTTTTGACGTGAAATTGTAAACATGTGGCCATGGATTTTGAAAATTCTAGAGAGAATTTTAAAAGCTTCAAGAGAATTTCAACAATTTTGAGAGGGATTTGAAAAGTTTCAATGGGAATGGGAAGAATTGGGACAAAAATTGGAAAATTTTTAAGGGACTTTGAAAAAATTTCAACTGGAATTTTAGCAACTTTTTGACGTGAAATTGTAAACATGTGGACATGGATTTTGAAAATTCTAGAGAGAATTTTAAAAGCTTCAACAGAATTTCAACAATTTTGAGAGGGATTTGAAAAGTTTCAATGGGAATGGGAAGAATTGGGACAAAAATTGGAAAATTTTTAAGGGACTTTGAAAAAATTTCAACTGGAATTTTAGCAATTTTTTGACGTGAAATTGTAAACATGTGGACATGGATTTTGAAAATTCTAGAGAGAATTTTAAAAGCTTCAACAGAATTTCAACAATTTTGAGAGGGATTTGAAAAGTTTCAATAGGAATGGGAAGAATTGGGACAAAAATTGGAAAATTTTTCAGGGACTTTGACAAAATTTCAACTGGAATTTTAGCCATTTTTTGACGTGAAATTGTAAACATGTGGACATGGATTTTGAAAATTCTAGAGAGAATTTTAAAAGCTTCAAGAGAATTTCAACAATTTTGAGAGGGATTTGAAAAGTTTCAATGGGAATGGGAAGAATTGGGACAAAAATTGGAAAATTTTTAAGGGACTTTGAAAAAATTTCAACTGGAATTTTAGCAATTTTTTGACGTGAAATTGTAAACATGTGGACATGGATTTTGAAAATTCTAGAGAGAATTTTAAAAGCTTCAACAGAATTTCAACAATTTTGAGAGGGATTTGAAAAGTTTCAATGGGAATGGGAAGAATTGGGACAAAAATTGGAAAATTTTTAAGGGACTTTGAAAAAATTTCAACTGGAATTTTAGCAATTTTTTTATGTGAAATTATAAACATGTGGACATGGATTTTGAAAATTCTAGAGAGAATTTTAAAAGCTTCAAGAGAATTTCAACAATTTTGAGAGGGATTTGAAAAGTTTCAATGGGAATGGGAAGAATTGGGACAAAAATTGGAAAATTTTTAAGGGACTTTGAAAAAATTTCAACTGGAATTTTAGCCATTTTTTGGCGTGAAATTGTAAACATGTGGACATGGATTTTGAAAATTCTAGAGAGAATTTTAAAAGCTTCAAGAGAATTTCAACAATTTTGAGAGGGATTTGAAAAGTTTCAATGGGAATGGGAAGAATTGGGACAAAAATTGGAAAATTTTTAAGGGACTTTGAAAAAATTTCAACTGGAATTTTAGCCATTTTTTGACGTGAAATTGTAAACATGTGGACATGGATTTTGAAAATTCTAGAGAGAATTTTAAAAGCTTCAACAGAATTTCAACAATTTTGAGAGGGATTTGAAAAGTTTCAATGGGAATGGGAAGAATTGGGACAAAAATTGGAAAATTTTTAAGGGACTTTGAAAAAATTGCAACTGGAATTTTAGCCATTTTTTGACGTGAAATTGTAAACATGTGGACATGGATTTTGAAAATTCTAGAGAGAATTTTAAAAGCTTCAAGAGAATTTCAACAATTTTGAGAGGGATTTGAAAAGTTTCAATGGGAATGGGAAGAATTGGGACAAAAATTGGAAAATTTTTCAGGGACTTTGAAAAAATTTCAACTGGAATTTTAGCCATTTTTTGACGTGAAATTGTAAACATGTGGACATGGATTTTGAAAATTCTAGAGAGAATTTTAAAAGCTTCAACAGAATTTCAACAATTTTGAGAGGGATTTGAAAAGTTTCAATGGGAATGGGAAGAATTGGGGCAAAAATTGGAAAATTTCTAAGGGACTTTGAAAAAATTTCAACTGGAATTTTAGCCATTTTTTGACGTGAAATTGTAAACATGTGGACATGGATTTTGAAAATTCTAGAGAGAATTTTAAAAGCTTCAACAGAATTTTAGCAATTTTGAGAGGGATTTGAAAAGTTTCAATGGGAATGGGAAGAATTGGTACAAAAATTGGAAAATTTTTAAGGGACTTTGAAAAAATTTCAACTGGAATTTTCCAATTTTTTGACGTGAAATTGTAAACATGTGGACATGGATTTTGAAAATTCTAGAGAGAATTTTAAAAGCTTCAAGAGAATTTCAACAATGTGAGAGGGATTTGAAAAGTTTCAATGGGAATGGGAAGAATTGGGACAAAAATTGGAAAATTTTAAGGGACTTTGAAAAAATTTCAACTGGAATTTTCCAATTTTTTGACGTGAAATTTTAAACATGTGGACATGGATTTTGAAAATTCTAGAGAGAATTTTAAAAGCTTCAACAGAATTTCAACAATTTTGAGAGGGATTTGAAAAGTTTCAATGGGAATGGGAAGAATTGGGACAAAAATTGGAAAATTTTTAAGGGACTTTGAAAAAATTTCAACTGGAATTTTAGCCATTTTTTTATGTGAAATTGTAAACATGTGGACATGGATTTTGAAAATTCTAGAGAGAATTTTAAAAGCTTCAACAGAATTTCAACAATTTTGAAAGGGATATGAAAAGTTTCAATGGGAATGGGAAGAATTGGGACAAAAATTGGAAAATTTTTAAGGGACTTTGAAAAAATTTCAACTGGAATTTTAGCCATTTTTTGACGTGAAATTGTAAACATGTGGACATGGATTTTGAAAATTCTAGAGAGAATTTTAAAAGCTTCAACAGAATTTCAACAATTTTGAGAGGGATTTGAAAAGTTTCAATGGGAATGGGAAGAATTGGGACAAAAATTGGAAAATTTTTAAGGAACTTTGAAAAAATTTCAACTGGAATTTTAGCCATTTTTTTATGTGAAATTATAAATATGTGGACATGGATTTTGAAAATTCTAGAGAGAATTTTAAAAGCTTCAACAGAATTTCAACAATTTTGAGAGGGATTTGAAAAGTTTCAATGGGAATGGGAAGAATTGGGACAAAAATTGGAAAATTTTTAAGGGACTTTGAAAAAATTTCAACTGGAATTTTAGCCATTTTTTTATGTGAAATTATAAACATGTGGACATGGATTTTGAAAATTCTAGAGAGAATTTTAAAAGCTTCAACAGAATTTCAACAATTTTGAGAGGGATTTGAAAAGTTTCAATGGGAATGGGAAGAATTGGGACAAAAATTGGAAAATTTTTAAGGGACTTTGAAAAAATTGCAACTGGAATTTTAGCCATTTTTTGACGTGAAATTGTAAACATGTGGACATGGATTTTGAAAATTCTAGAGAGAATTTTAAAAGCTTCAACAGAATTTCCACAATTTTGAGAGGGATTTGAAAAGTTTCAATGGGAATGGGAAGAATTGGGACAAAAATTGGAAAATTTTGAAGGGACTTTGAAAAAAATTTCAACTGGAATTTTAGCAATTTTTTGACGTGAAATTGTAAACATGTGGACATGGATTTTGAAAATTCTAGAGAGAATTTTAAAAGCTTCAAGAGAATTTCAACAATTTTGAGAGGGATTTGAAAAGTTTCAATGGGAATGGGAAGAATTGGGACAAAAATTGGAAAATTTTTAAGGGACTTTGAAAAAATTTCAACTGGAATTTTAGCAATTTTTTGACGTGAAATTGTAAACATGTGGACACGGATTTTGAAAATTCTAGAGAGAATTTTAAAAGCTTCAACAGAATTTCAACAATTTTGAGAGGGATTTGAAAAGTTTCAATGGGAATGGGAAGAATTGGGACAAAAATTGGAAAATTTTTAAGGGACTTTGAAAAAATTTCAACTGGAATTTTAGCAATTTTTTTATGTGAAATTATAAACATGTGGACATGGATTTTGAAAATTCTAGAGAGAATTTTAAAAGCTTCAAGAGAATTTCAACAATTTTGAGAGGGATTTGAAAAGTTTCAATGGGAATGGGAAGAATTGGGACAAAAATTGGAAAATTTTTAAGGGACTTTGAAAAAATTTCAACTGGAATTTTAGCCATTTTTTGGCGTGAAATTGTAAACATGTGGACATGGATTTTGAAAATTCTAGAGAGAATTTTAAAAGCTTCAAGAGAATTTCAACAATTTTGAGAGGGATTTGAAAAGTTTCAATGGGAATGGGAAGAATTGGGACAAAAATTGGAAAATTTTTAAGGGACTTTGAAAAAATTTCAACTGGAATTTTAGCCATTTTTTGACGTGAAATTGTAAACATTGTGGACATGGATTTTGAAAATTCTAGAGAGAATTTTAAAAGCTTCAACAGAATTTCAACAATTTTGAGAGGGATTTGAAAAGTTTCAATGGGAATGGGAAGAATTGGGACAAAAATTGGAAAATTTTTAAGGGACTTTGAAAAATTGCAACTGGAATTTTAGCCATTTTTTGACGTGAAATTGTAAACATGTGGACATGGATTTTGAAAATTCTAGAGAGAATTTTAAAAGCTTCAAGAGAATTTCAACAATTTTGAGAGGGATTTGAAAAGTTTCAATGGGAATGGGAAGAATTGGGACAAAAATTGGAAAATTTTTCAGGGACTTTGAAAAAATTTCAACTGGAATTTTAGCCATTTTTTGACGTGAAATTGTAAACATGTGGACATGGATTTTGAAAATTCTAGAGAGAATTTTAAAAGCTTCACAGAATTTCAACAATTTTGAGAGGGATTTGAAAAGTTTCAATGGGAATGGGAAGAATTGGGGCAAAAATTGGAAATTTCTAAGGGACTTTGAAAAAATTTCAACTGGAATTTTAGCCATTTTTTGACGTGAAATTGTAAACATGTGGACATGGATTTTGAAAATTCTAGAGAGAATTTTAAAAGCTTCAACAGAATTTTAGCAATTTTGAGAGGGATTTGAAAAGTTTCAATGGGAATGGGAAGAATTGGTACAAAAATTGGAAAATTTTTAAGGGACTTTGAAAAAATTTCAACTGGAATTTCCAATTTTTTGACGTGAAATTGTAAACATGTGGACATGGATTTTGAAAATTCTAGAGAGAATTTTAAAAGCTTCAAGAGAATTTCAACAATGTGAGAGGGATTTGAAAAGTTTCAATGGGAATGGGAAGAATTGGGACAAAAATTGGAAAATTTTTAAGGGACTTTGAAAAAATTTCAACTGGAATTTTCCAATTTTTTGACGTGAAATTGTAAACATGTTGAAGTGGATTTTGAAAATTCTAGAGAGAATTTTAAAAGCTTCAACAGAATTTCAACAATTTTGAGAGGGATTTGAAAAGTTTCAATGGGAATGGGAAGAATTGGGACAAAAATTGGAAAATTTTTAAGGGACTTTGAAAAAATTTCAACTGGAATTTTAGCCATTTTTTGACGTGAAATTGTAAACATGTGGCCATGGATTTTGAAAATTCTAGAGAGAATTTAAAAGCTTCAACAGAATTTCAACAATTTTGAGAGGGATTTGAAAAGTTTCAATGGGAATGGGAAGAATTGGGACAAAAATTGGAAAATTTTTAAGGGACTTTGAAAAAATTTCAACTGGAATTTTAGCCATTTTTTGGCGTGAAATTGTAAACATGTGGACATGGATTTTGAAAATTCTAGAGAGAATTTTAAAAGCTTCAAGAGAATTTCAACAATTTTGAGAGGGATTTGAAAAGTTTCAATGGGAATGGGAAGAATTGGGACAAAAATTGGAAAATTTTTAAGGGACTTTGAAAAAATTTCAACTGGAATTTTAGCCATTTTTTGACGTGAAATTGTAAACATGTGGACATGGATTTTGAAAATTCTAGAGAGAATTTTAAAAGCTTCAACAGAATTTTAGCAATTTTGAGAGGGATATGAAAAGTTTCAATGGGAATGGGAAGAATTGGGACAAAAATTGGAAAATTTTTAAGGGACTTTGAAAAAATTTCAACTGGAATTTTAGCCATTTTTTGACGTGAAATTGTAAACATGTGGACATGGATTTTGAAAATTCTAGAGAGAATTTTAAAAGCTTCAACAGAATTTCAACAATTTTGAGAGGGATTTGAAAAGTTTCAATGGGAATGGGAAGAATTGGGACAAAAATTGGAAAATTTTTAAGGGACTTTGAAAAAATTTCAACTGGAATTTTCCAATTTTTTGACGTGAAATTTTAAACATGTGGACATGGATTTTGAAAATTCTAGAGAGAATTTTAAAAGCTTCAACAGAATTTCAACAATTTTGAGAGGGATTTGAAAAGTTTCAATGGGAATGGGAAGAATTGGGACAAAAATTGCAAAATTTTTAAGGGACTTTGAAAAATTTCAACTGGAATTTTAGCCATTTTTTGACGTGAAATTGTAAACATGTGGACATGGATTTTGAAAATTCTAGAGAGAATTTTAAAAGCTTCAACAGAATTTCAACAATTTTGAAAGGGATATGAAAAGTTTCAATGGGAATGGGAAGAATTGGGACAAAAATTGGAAATTTTTAAGGGACTTTGAAAAAATTTCAACTGGAATTTTAGCCATTTTTGGCGTGAAATTGTAAACATGTGGACATGGATTTTGAAAATTCTAGAGAGAATTTTAAAAGCTTCAACAGAATTTCAACAATTTTGAGAGATTTGAAAAGTTTCAATGGGAATGGGAAGAATTGGGACAAAAATTGGAAAATTTTTAAGGGACTTTGACAAAATTTCAACTGGAATTTTAGCCATTTTTTGACGTGAAATTATAAACATGTGGACATGGATTTTGAAAATTCTAGAGAGAATTTTAAAAGCTTCAACAGAATTTCAACAATTTTGAGAGGGATTTGAAAAGTTTCAATGGGAATGGGAAGAATTGGGACAAAAATTGGAAAATTTTTAAGGGACTTTGACAAAATTTCAACTGGAATTTTAGCCATTTTTTTATGTGAAATTATAAACATGTGGACATGGATTTTGAAAATTCTAGAGAGAATTTTAAAAGCTTCAACAGAATTTCCACAATTTTGAGAGGGATTTGAAAAGTTTCAATGGGAATGGGAAGAATTGGGACAAAAATTGGAAAATTTTTAAGGGACTTTGAAAAAATTTCAACTGGAATTTTAGCCATTTTTTGACGTGAAATTGTAAACATGTGGACATGGATTTTGAAAATTCTAGAGAGAATTTTAAAAGCTTCAACAGAATTTCAACAATTTTGAGAGGGATTTGAAAAGTTTCAATGGGAATGGGAAGAATTGGGGCAAAAATTGGAAAATTTTTAAGGGACTTTGAAAAAATTTCAACTGGAATTTTAGCCATTTTTTGACGTGAAATTGTAAACATGTGGACATGGATTTTGAAAATTCTAGAGAGAATTTTAAAAGCTTCAACAGAATTTCAACAATTTTGAGAGGGATTTGAAAAGTTTCAATGGGAATGGGAAGAATTGGGACAAAAATTGGAAAATTTTTAAGGGACTTTGAAAAAATTTCAACTGGAATTTTAGCCATTTTTTGGCGTGAAATTGTAAACATGTGGACATGGATTTTGAAAATTCTAGAGAGAATTTTAAAAGCTTCAAGAGAATTTCAACAATTTTGAGAGGGATTTGAAAAGTTTCAATGGGAATGGGAAGAATTGGGACAAAAATTGGAAAATTTTTAAGGGACTTTGAAAAAATTTCAACTGGAATTTTAGCCATTTTTTGACGTGAAATTGTAAACATGTGGACATGGATTTTGAAAATTCTAGAGAGAATTTTAAAAGCTTCAACAGAATTTTAGCAATTTTGAGAGGGATATGAAAAGTTTCAATGGGAATGGGAAGAATTGGGACAAAAATTGGAAAATTTTTAAGGGACTTTGAAAAAATTTCAACTGGAATTTTAGCCATTTTTTGACGTGAAATTGTAAACATGTGGACATGGATTTTGAAAATTCTAGAGAGAATTTTAAAAGCTTCAACAGAATTTCAACAATTTTGAGAGGGATTTGAAAAGTTTCAATGGGAATGGGAAGAATTGGGACAAAAATTGGAAAATTTTTCAGGGACTTTGAAAAAATTTCAACTGGAATTTTAGCCATTTTTTGACGTGAAATTGTAAACATGTGGACATGGATTTTGAAAATTCTAGAGAGAATTTTAAAAGCTTCAACAGAATTTCAACAATTTTGAGAGGGATTTGAAAAGTTTCAATGGGAATGGGAAGAATTGGGGCAAAAATTGGAAAATTTTTAAGGGACTTTGAAAAAAATTCAACTGGAATTTTAGCCATTTTTTGACGTGAAATTGTAAACATGTGGACATGGATTTTGAAAATTCTAGAGAGAATTTTAAAAGCTTCAACAGAATTTTAGCAATTTTGAGAGGGATTTGAAAAGTTTCAATGGGAATGGGAAGAATTGGTACAAAAATTGGAAAATTTTTAAGGGACTTTGAAAAAATTTCAACTGGAATTTTAGCCATTTTTTGACGTGAAATTGTAAACATGTGGACATGGATTTTGAAAATTCTAGAGAGAATTTTAAAAGCTTCAACAGAATTTCAACAATTTTGAGAGGGATTTGAAAAGTTTCAATGGGAATGGGAAGAATTGGGACAAAAATTGGAAAATTTTTAAGGGACTTTGAAAAAATTTCAACTGGAATTTTAGCCATTTTTTGACGTGAAATTGTAAACATGTGGACATGGATTTTGAAAATTCTAGAGAGAATTTTAAAAGCTTCAACAGAATTTCAACAATTTTGAGAGGGATATGAAAAGTTTCAATGGGAATGGGAAGAATTGGGACAAAAATTGGAAAATTTTTAAGGGACTTTGAAAAAATTTCAACTGGAATTTTAGCCATTTTTTGACGTGAAATTGTAAACATGTGGACATGGATTTTGAAAATTCTAGAGAGAATTTTAAAAGCTTCAAGAGAATTTCCACAATTTTGAGAGGGATTTGAAAAGTTTCAATGGGAATGGGAAGAATTGGGACAAAAATTGGAAAATTTTTAAGGGACTTTGAAAAAATTTCAACTGGAATTTTAGCCATTTTTTGACGTGAAATTGTAAACATGTGGACATGGATTTTGAAAATTCTAGAGAGAATTTTAAAAGCTTCAACAGAATTTCAACAATTTTGAGAGGGATTTGAAAAGTTTCAATGGGAATGGGAAGAATTGGGGCAAAAATTGGAAAATTTTTAAGGGACTTTGAAAAAATTTCAACTGGAATTTTAGCCATTTTTTGACGTGAAATTGTAAACATGTGGACATGGATTTTGAAAATTCTAGAGAGAATTTTAAAAGCTTCAACAGAATTTTAGCAATTTTGAGAGGGATTTGAAAAGTTTCAATGGGAATGGGAAGAATTGGTACAAAAATTGGAAAACTTTTAAGGGACTTTGAAAAAATTTCAGCTGGAATTTTCCAATTTTTTGACGTGAAATTGTAAACATGTGGACATGGATTTTGAAAATTCTAGAGAGAATTTTAAAAGCTTCAAGAGAATTTCAACAATTTTGAGAGGGATTTGAAAAGTTTCAATGGGAATGGGAAGAATTGGGACAAAAATTGGAAAATTTTTAAGGGACTTTGAAAAAATTTCAACTGGAATTTTAGCCATTTTTTGACGTGAAATTGTAAACATGTGGACATGGATTTTGAAAATTCTAGAGAGAATTTTAAAAGCTTCAAGAGAATTTCAACAATTTTGAGAGGGATTTGAAAAGTTTCAATGGGAATGGGAAGAATTGGTACAGAAATTGGAAAATTTTTAAGGGACTTTGAAAAAATTTCAACTGGAATTTTAGCCATTTTTTGGCGTGAAATTGTAAACATGTGGACATAGATTTTGAAAATTCTAGAGAGAATTTTAAAAGCTTCAAGAGAATTTCAACAATGTTGAGAGGGATTTGAAAAGTTTCACTGGGAATGGGAAGAATTGGGACAAAAATTGGAAAATTTTTAAGGGACTTTGAAAAAATTTCAACTGGAATTTTCCAATTTTTTGACGTGAAATTTTAAACATGTGGACATGGATTTTGAAAATTCTAGAGAGAATTTTAAAAGCTTCAACAGAATTTCAACAATTTTGAGAGGGATTTGAAAAGTTTCAATGGGAATGGGAAGAATTGGGACAAAAATTGGAAAATTTTTAAGGGACTTTGAAAAAATTTCAACTGGAATTTTAGCCATTTTTTGACGTGAAATTGTAAACATGTGGACATGGATTTTGAAAATTCTAGAGAGAATTTTAAAAGCTTCAACAGAATTTCAACAATTTTGAAAGGGATATGAAAAGTTTCAATGGGAATGGGAAGAATTGGGACAAAAATTGGAAAATTTTTAAGGGACTTTGAAAAAATTTCAACTGGAATTTTAGCCATTTTTTGACGTGAAATTGTAAACATGTGGACATGGATTTTGAAAATTCTAGAGAGAATTTTAAAAGCTTCAACAGAATTTCAACAATTTTGAGAGGGATTTGAAAAGTTTCAATGGGAATGGGAAGAATTGGGACAAAAATTGGAAAATTTTTAAGGGACTTTGACAAAATTTCAACTGGAATTTTAGCC
This sequence comes from Streptopelia decaocto, assembly GCF_964273445.1. Classification (NCBI taxonomy): domain Eukaryota; kingdom Metazoa; phylum Chordata; class Aves; order Columbiformes; family Columbidae; genus Streptopelia; species Streptopelia decaocto. Next base: position 20,161 of record NW_028115533.1, on the reverse strand, counting down.
ATTTTTTGACGTGAAATTATAAACATGTGGACATGGATTTTGAAAATTCTAGAGAGAATTTTAAAAGCTTCAACAGAATTTCAACAATTTTGAGAGGGATTTGAAAAGTTTCAATGGGAATGGGAAGAATTGGGACAAAAATTGGAAAATTTTTAAGGGACTTTGAAAAAATTTCAACTGGAATTTTAGCCATTTTTTTATGTGAAATTATAAACATGTGGACATGGATTTTGAAAATTCTAGAGAGAATTTTAAAAGCTTCAACAGAATTTCCACAATTTTGAGAGGGATTTGAAAAGTTTCAATGGGAATGGGAAGAATTGGGACAAAAATTGGAAAATTTTTAAGGGACTTTGAAAAAATTTCAACTGGAATTTTAGCCATTTTTTGACGTGAAATTGTAAACATGTGGACATGGACTTTGAAAATTCTAGAGAGAATTTTAAAAGCTTCAACAGAATTTCAACAATTTTGAGAGGGATTTGAAAAGTTTCAATGGGAATGGGAAGAATTGGGACCAAAATTGGAAAATTTTTAAGGGACTTTGAAAAAATTTCAACTGGAATTTTAGCCATTTTTTGACGTGAAATTGTAAACATGTGGACATGGATTTTGAAAATTCTAGAGAGAATTTTAAAAGCTTCAACAGAATTTCAACAATTTTGAGAGGGATATGAAAAGTTTCAATGGGAATGGGAAGAATTGGGACAAAAATTGGAAAATTTTTAAGGGACTTTGAAAAAATTTCAACTGGAATTTTAGCCATTTTTTGACGTGAAATTGTAAACATGTGGACATGGATTTTGAAAATTCTAGAGAGAATTTTAAAAGCTTCAACAGAATTTCAACCATTTTGAAAGGGATATGAAAAGTTTCAATGGGAATGGGAAGAATTGGGACAAAAATTGGAAAATTTTTAAGGGACTTTGAAAAAATTTCAACTGGAATTTTAGCCATTTTTTGACGTGAAATTGTAAACATGTGGACATGGATTTTGAAAATTCTAGAGAGAATTTTAAAAGCTTCAACAGAATTTCAACAATTTTGAGAGGGATTTGAAAAGTTTCAATGGGAATGGGAAGAATTGGGACAAAAATTGGAAAATTTTTAAGGGACTTTGAAAAAATTTCAACTGGAATTTTAGCCATTTTTTGACGTGAAATTGTAAACATGTGGACATGGATTTTGAAAATTCTAGAGAGAATTTTAAAAGCTTCAACAGAATTTCAACAATTTTGAGAGGGATTTGAAAAGTTTCAATGGGAATGGGAAGAATTGGGACAAAAATTGGAAAATTTTTAAGGGACTTTGAAAAAATTTCAACTGGAATTTTAGCCATTTTTTGACGTGAAATTGTAAACATGTGGACATGGATTTTGAAAATTCTAGAGAGAATTTTAAAAGCTTCAACAGAATTTCAACAATTTTGAGAGGGATTTGAAAAGTTTCAATGGGAATGGGAAGAATTGGGGCAAAAATTGGAGAATTTTTAAGGGACTTTGAAAAAATTTCAACTGGAATTTTAGCCATTTTTTGACGTGAAATTGTAAACATGTGGACATGGATTTTGAAAATTCTAGAGAGAATTTTAAAAGCTTCAACAGAATTTTAGCAATTTTGAGAGGGATTTGAAAAGTTTCAATGGGAATGGGAAGAATTGGGACAAAAATTGGAAAATTTTTAAGGGACTTTGAAAAAATTTCAACTGGAATTTTCCAATTTTTTGACGTGAAATTGTAAACATGTGGACATGGATTTTGAAAATTCTAGAGAGAATTTTAAAAGCTTCAACAGAATTTCAACAATTTTGAGAGGGATTTGAAAAGTTTCAATGGGAATGGGAAGAATTGGGACCAAAATTGGAAAATTTTTAAGGGACTTTGAAAAAATTTCAACTGGAATTTTAGCCATTTTTTGACGTGAAATTATAAACATGTGGACATGGACTTTGAAAATTCTAGAGAGAATTTTAAAAGCTTCAACAGAATTTCAACAATTTTGAGAGGGATTTGAAAAGTTTCAATGGGAATGGGAAGAATTGGGACCAAAATTGGAAAATTTTTAAGGGACTTTGAAAAAATTTCAACTGGAATTTTAGCCATTTTTTGACGTGAAATTGTAAACATGTGGACATGGATTTTGAAAATTCTAGAGAGAATTTTAAAAGCTTCAACAGAATTTCAACAATTTTGAGAGGGATATGAAAAGTTTCAATGGGAATGGGAAGAATTGGGACAAAAATTGGAAAATTTTTAAGGGACTTTGAAAAAATTTCAACTGGAATTTTAGCCATTTTTTGACGTGAAATTGTAAACATGTGGACATGGATTTTGAAAATTCTAGAGAGAATTTTAAAAGCTTCAACAGAATTTCAACCATTTTGAAAGGGATATGAAAAGTTTCAATGGGAATGGGAAGAATTGGGACAAAAATTGGAAAATTTTTAAGGGACTTTGAAAAAATTTCAACTGGAATTTTAGCCATTTTTTGACGTGAAATTGTAAACATGTGGACATGGATTTTGAAAATTCTAGAGAGAATTTTAAAAGCTTCAACAGAATTTCAACAATTTTGAGAGGGATTTGAAAAGTTTCAATGGGAATGGGAAGAATTGGGACAAAAATTGGAAAATTTTTAAGGGACTTTGAAAAAATTTCAACTGGAATTTTAGCCATTTTTTGACGTGAAATTGTAAACATGTGGACATGGATTTTGAAAATTCTAGAGAGAATTTTAAAAGCTTCAACAGAATTTCAACAATTTTGAGAGGGATTTGAAAAGTTTCAATGGGAATGGGAAGAATTGGGACAAAAATTGGAAAATTTTTAAGGGACTTTGAAAAAATTTCAACTGGAATTTTAGCCATTTTTTGACGTGAAATTGTAAACATGTGGACATGGATTTTGAAAATTCTAGAGAGAATTTTAAAAGCTTCAACAGAATTTCAACAATTTTGAGAGGGATTTGAAAAGTTTCAATGGGAATGGGAAGAATTGGGGCAAAAATTGGAGAATTTTTAAGGGACTTTGAAAAAATTTCAACTGGAATTTTAGCCATTTTTTGACGTGAAATTGTAAACATGTGGACATGGATTTTGAAAATTCTAGAGAGAATTTTAAAAGCTTCAACAGAATTTTAGCAATTTTGAGAGGGATTTGAAAAGTTTCAATGGGAATGGGAAGAATTGGGACAAAAATTGGAAAATTTTTAAGGGACTTTGAAAAAATTTCAACTGGAATTTTCCAATTTTTTGACGTGAAATTGTAAACATGTGGACATGGATTTTGAAAATTCTAGAGAGAATTTTAAAAGCTTCAACAGAATTTCAACAATTTGGAGAGGGATTTGAAAAGTTTCAATGGGAATGGGAAGAATTGGGACAAAAATTGGAAAATTTTTAAGGGACTTTGAAAAAATTTCAACTGGAATTTTAGCCATTTTTTGACGTGAAATTATAAACATGTGGACATGGACTTTGAAAATTCTAGAGAGAATTTTAAAAGCTTCAACAGAATTTCAACAATTTTGAGAGGGATTTGAAAAGTTTCAATGGGAATGGGAAGAATTGGGACCAAAATTGGAAAATTTTTAAGGGACTTTGAAAAAATTTCAACTGGAATTTTAGCCATTTTTTGACGTGAAATTGTAAACATGTGGACATGGATTTTGAAAATTCTAGAGAGAATTTTAAAAGCTTCAACAGAATTTCAACAATTTTGAGAGGGATATGAAAAGTTTCAATGGGAATGGGAAGAATTGGGACAAAAATTGGAAAATTTTTAAGGGACTTTGAAAAAATTTCAACTGGAATTTTAGCCATTTTTTGACGTGAAATTGTAAACATGTGGACATGGATTTTGAAAATTCTAGAGAGAATTTTAAAAGCTTCAACAGAATTTCAACCATTTTGAAAGGGATATGAAAAGTTTCAATGGGAATGGGAAGAATTGGGACAAAAATTGGAAAATTTTTAAGGGACTTTGAAAAAATTTCAACTGGAATTTTAGCCATTTTTTGACGTGAAATTGTAAACATGTGGACATGGATTTTGAAAATTCTAGAGAGAATTTTAAAAGCTTCAACAGAATTTCAACAATTTTGAGAGGGATTTGAAAAGTTTCAATGGGAATGGGAAGAATTGGGACAAAAATTGGAAAATTTTTAAGGGACTTTGAAAAAATTTCAACTGGAATTTTAGCCATTTTTTGACGTGAAATTGTAAACATGTGGACATGGATTTTGAAAATTCTAGAGAGAATTTTAAAAGCTTCAACAGAATTTCAACAATTTTGAGAGGGATTTGAAAAGTTTCAATGGGAATGGGAAGAATTGGGGCAAAAATTGGAGAATTTTTAAGGGACTTTGAAAAAATTTCAACTGGAATTTTAGCCATTTTTTGACATGAAATTGTAAACATGTGGACATGGATTTTGAAAATTCTAGAGAGAATTTTAAAAGCTTCAACAGAATTTTAGCAATTTTGAGAGGGATTTGAAAAGTTTCAATGGGAATGGGAAGAATTGGGACAAAAATTGGAAAATTTTTAAGGGACTTTGAAAAAATTTCAACTGGAATTTTAGCCATTTTTTGACGTGAAATTGTAAACATGTGGACATGGATTTTGAAAATTCTAGAGAGAATTTTAAAAGCTTCAACAGAATTTCAACAATTTTGAGAGGGATTTGAAAAGTTTCAATGGGAATGGGAAGAATTGGGACAAAAATTGGAAAATTTTTAAGGGACTTTGAAAAAATTTCAACTGGAATTTTAGCCATTTTTTGACGTGAAATTATAAACATGTGGACATGGATTTTGAAAATTCTAGAGAGAATTTTAAAAGCTTCAACAGAATTTCAACAATTTTGAGAGGGATTTGAAAAGTTTCAATGGGAATGGGAAGAATTGGTACAGAAATTGGAAAATTTTTAAGGGACTTTGAAAAAATTTCAACTGGAATTTTAGCCATTTTTTGGCGTGAAATTGTAAACATGTGGACATAGATTTTGAAAATTCTAGAGAGAATTTTAAAAGCTTCAAGAGAATTTCAACAATTTTGAGAGGGATTTGAAAAGTTTCAATGGGAATGGGAAGAATTGGGACAAAAATTGGAAAATTTTTAAGGGACTTTGAAAAAATTTCAACTGGAATTTTAGCATTTTTTTAACGTGAAATTGTAAACATGTGACCATGGATTTTGAAAATTCTAGAGAGAATTTTAAAAGCTTCAACAGAATTTCAACAATTTTGAAAGGGATATGAAAAGTTTCAATGGGAATGGGAAGAATTGGGACAAAAATTGGAAAATTTTTAAGGGACTTTGAAAAAATTTCAACTGGAATTTTAGCCATTTTTTGACGTGAAATTGTAAACATGTGGACATGGATTTTGAAAATTCTAGAGAGAATTTTAAAAGCTTCAACAGAATTTCAACAATTTTGAGAGGGATTTGAAAAGTTTCAATGGGAATGGGAAGAATTGGGACAAAAATTGGAAAATTTTTAAGGGACTTTGAAAAAATTTCAACTGGAATTTTAGCCATTTTTTGACGTGAAATTGTAAACATGTGGACATGGATTTTGAAAATTCTAGAGAGAATTTTAAAAGCTTCAACAGAATTTCAACAATTTTGAGAGGGATTTGAAAAGTTTCAATGGGAATGGGAAGAATTGGGGCAAAAATTGGAGAATTTTTAAGGGACTTTGAAAAAATTTCAACTGGAATTTTAGCCATTTTTTGACGTGAAATTGTAAACATGTGGACATGGATTTTGAAAATTCTAGAGAGAATTTTAAAAGCTTCAACAGAATTTTAGCAATTTTGAGAGGGATTTGAAAAGTTTCAATGGGAATGGGAAGAATTGGGACAAAAATTGGAAAATTTTTAAGGGACTTTGAAAAAATTTCAACTGGAATTTTCCAATTTTTTGACGTGAAATTGTAAACATGTGGACATGGATTTTGAAAATTCTAGAGAGAATTTTAAAAGCTTCAACAGAATTTCAACAATTTGGAGAGGGATTTGAAAAGTTTCAATGGGAATGGGAAGAATTGGGACAAAAATTGGAAAATTTTTAAGGGACTTTGAAAAAATTTCAACTGGAATTTTAGCCATTTTTTGACGTGAAATTATAAACATGTGGACATGGACTTTGAAAATTCTAGAGAGAATTTTAAAAGCTTCAACAGAATTTCAACAATTTTGAGAGGGATTTGAAAAGTTTCAATGGGAATGGGAAGAATTGGGACCAAAATTGGAAAATTTTTAAGGGACTTTGAAAAAATTTCAACTGGAATTTTAGCCATTTTTTGACGTGAAATTGTAAACATGTGGACATGGATTTTGAAAATTCTAGAGAGAATTTTAAAAGCTTCAACAGAATTTCAACAATTTTGAGAGGGATATGAAAAGTTTCAATGGGAATGGGAAGAATTGGGACAAAAATTGGAAAATTTTTAAGGGACTTTGAAAAAATTTCAACTGGAATTTTAGCCATTTTTTGACGTGAAATTGTAAACATGTGGACATGGATTTTGAAAATTCTAGAGAGAATTTTAAAAGCTTCAACAGAATTTCAACCATTTTGAAAGGGATATGAAAAGTTTCAATGGGAATGGGAAGAATTGGGACAAAAATTGGAAAATTTTTAAGGGACTTTGAAAAAATTTCAACTGGAATTTTAGCCATTTTTTGACGTGAAATTGTAAACATGTGGACATGGATTTTGAAAATTCTAGAGAGAATTTTAAAAGCTTCAACAGAATTTCAACAATTTTGAGAGGGATTTGAAAAGTTTCAATGGGAATGGGAAGAATTGGGACAAAAATTGGAAAATTTTTAAGGGACTTTGAAAAAATTTCAACTGGAATTTTAGCCATTTTTTGACGTGAAATTGTAAACATGTGGACATGGATTTTGAAAATTCTAGAGAGAATTTTAAAAGCTTCAACAGAATTTCAACAATTTTGAGAGGGATTTGAAAAGTTTCAATGGGAATGGGAAGAATTGGGGCAAAAATTGGAGAATTTTTAAGGGACTTTGAAAAAATTTCAACTGGAATTTTAGCCATTTTTTGACGTGAAATTGTAAACATGTGGACATGGATTTTGAAAATTCTAGAGAGAATTTTAAAAGCTTCAACAGAATTTTAGCAATTTTGAGAGGGATTTGAAAAGTTTCAATGGGAATGGGAAGAATTGGGACAAAAATTGGAAAATTTTTAAGGGACTTTGAAAAAATTTCAACTGGAATTTTAGCCATTTTTTGACGTGAAATTGTAAACATGTGGACATGGATTTTGAAAATTCTAGAGAGAATTTTAAAAGCTTCAACAGAATTTCAACAATTTTGAGAGGGATTTGAAAAGTTTCAATGGGAATGGGAAGAATTGGGACAAAAATTGGAAAATTTTTAAGGGACTTTGAAAAAATTTCAACTGGAATTTTAGCCATTTTTTGACGTGAAATTATAAACATGTGGACATGGATTTTGAAAATTCTAGAGAGAATTTTAAAAGCTTCAACAGAATTTCAACAATTTTGAGAGGGATTTGAAAAGTTTCAATGGGAATGGGAAGAATTGGTACAGAAATTGGAAAATTTTTAAGGGACTTTGAAAAAATTTCAACTGGAATTTTAGCCATTTTTTGGCGTGAAATTGTAAACATGTGGACATAGATTTTGAAAATTCTAGAGAGAATTTTAAAAGCTTCAAGAGAATTTCAACAATTTTGAGAGGGATTTGAAAAGTTTCAATGGGAATGGGAAGAATTGGGACAAAAATTGGAAAATTTTTAAGGGACTTTGAAAAAATTTCAACTGGAATTTTAGCATTTTTTTAACGTGAAATTGTAAACATGTGACCATGGATTTTGAAAATTCTAGAGAGAATTTTAAAAGCTTCAACAGAATTTCAACAATTTTGAAAGGGATATGAAAAGTTTCAATGGGAATGGGAAGAATTGGGACAAAAATTGGAAAATTTTTAAGGGACTTTGAAAAAATTTCAACTGGAATTTTAGCCATTTTTTGACGTGAAATTGTAAACATGTGGACATGGATTTTGAAAATTCTAGAGAGAATTTTAAAAGCTTCAACAGAATTTCAACAATTTTGAGAGGGATTTGAAAAGTTTCAATGGGAATGGGAAGAATTGGGGCAAAAATTGGAGAATTTTTAAGGGACTTTGAAAAAATTTCAACTGGAATTTTAGCCATTTTTTGACGTGAAATTGTAAACATGTGGACATGGATTTTGAAAATTCTAGAGAGAATTTTAAAAGCTTCAACAGAATTTTAGCAATTTTGAGAGGGATTTGAAAAGTTTCAATGGGAATGGGAAGAATTGGGACAAAAATTGGAAAATTTTTAAGGGACTTTGAAAAAATTTCAACTGGAATTTTCCAATTTTTTGACGTGAAATTGTAAACATGTGGACATGGATTTTGAAAATTCTAGAGAGAATTTTAAAAGCTTCAACAGAATTTCAACAATTTGGAGAGGGATTTGAAAAGTTTCAATGGGAATGGGAAGAATTGGGACAAAAATTGGAAAATTTTTAAGGGACTTTGAAAAAATTGCAACTGGAATTTTAGCCATTTTTTGACGTGAAATTGTAAACATGTGGACATGGATTTTGAAAATTCTAGAGAGAATTTTAAAAGCTTCAACAGAATTTCAACAATTTTGAGAGGGATTTGAAAAGTTTCAATGGGAATGGGAAGAATTGGGGCAAAAATTGGAAAATTTTTAAGGGACTTTGAAAAAAATTCAACTGGAATTTTAGCCATTTTTTGACGTGAAATTGTAAACATGTGGACATGGATTTTGAAAATTCTAGAGAGAATTTTAAAAGCTTCAACAGAATTTTAGCAATTTTGAGAGGGATTTGAAAAGTTTCAATGGGAATGGGAAGAATTGGTACAAAAATTGGAAAATTTTTAAGGGACTTTGAAAAAATTTCAACTGGAATTTTCCAATTTTTTGACGTGAAATTGTAAACATGTGGACATGGATTTTGAAAATTCTAGAGAGAATTTTAAAAGCTTCAACAGAATTTCAACAATTTTGAGAGGGATATGAAAAGTTTCAATGGGAATGGGAAGAATTGGGACAAAAATTGGAAAATTTTTAAGGGACTTTGAAAAAATTTCAACTGGAATTTTAGCCATTTTTTGACGTGAAATTATAAACATGTGGACATGGATTTTGAAAATTCTAGAGAGAATTTTAAAAGCTTCAACAGAATTTCAACAATTTTGAGAGGGATTTGAAAAGTTTCAATGGGAATGGGAAGAATTGGGACCAAAATTGGAAAATTTTTAAGGGACTTTGAAAAAATTTCAACTGGAATTTTAGCCATTTTTTGACGTGAAATTGTAAACATGTGGACATGGATTTTGAAAATTCTAGAGAGAATTTTAAAAGCTTCAACACAATTTCAACAATTTTGAGAGGGATATGAAAAGTTTCAATGGGAATGGGAAGAATTGGGACAAAAATTGGAAAATTTTTAAGGGACTTTGAAAAAATTTCAACTGGAATTTTAGCCATTTTTTGACGTGAAATTGTAAACATGTGGACATGGATTTTGAAAATTCTAGAGAGAATTTTAAAAGCTTCAACAGAATTTCAACCATTTTGAAAGGGATATGAAAAGTTTCAATGGGAATGGGAAGAATTGGGACAAAAATTGGAAAATTTTTAAGGGACTTTGAAAAAATTTCAACTGGAATTTTAGCCATTTTTTGACGTGAAATTGTAAACATGTGGACATGGATTTTGAAAATTCTAGAGAGAATTTTAAAAGCTTCAACAGAATTTCAACAATTTTGAGAGGGATTTGAAAAGTTTCAATGGGAATGGGAAGAATTGGGACAAAAATTGGAAAATTTTTAAGGGACTTTGAAAAAATTTCAACTGGAATTTTAGCCATTTTTTGACGTGAAATTGTAAACATGTGGACATGGATTTTGAAAATTCTAGAGAGAATTTTAAAAGCTTCAACAGAATTTCAACAATTTTGAGAGGGATTTGAAAAGTTTCAATGGGAATGGGAAGAATTGGGGCAAAAATTGGAGAATTTTTAAGGGACTTTGAAAAAATTTCAACTGGAATTTTAGCCATTTTTTGACGTGAAATTGTAAACATGTGGACATGGATTTTGAAAATTCTAGAGAGAATTTTAAAAGCTTCAACAGAATTTTAGCAATTTTGAGAGGGATTTGAAAAGTTTCAATGGGAATGGGAAGAATTGGGACAAAAATTGGAAAATTTTTAAGGGACTTTGAAAAAATTTCAACTGGAATTTTAGCCATTTTTTGACGTGAAATTGTAAACATGTGGACATGGATTTTGAAAATTCTAGAGAGAATTTTAAAAGCTTCAACAGAATTTCAACAATTTTGAGAGGGATTTGAAAAGTTTCAATGGGAATGGGAAGAATTGGGACAAAAATTGGAAAATTTTTAAGGGACTTTGAAAAAATTTCAACTGGAATTTTAGCCATTTTTTGACGTGAAATTATAAACATGTGGACATGGATTTTGAAAATTCTAGAGAGAATTTTAAAAGCTTCAACAGAATTTCAACAATTTTGAGAGGGATTTGAAAAGTTTCAATGGGAATGGGAAGAATTGGTACAGAAATTGGAAAATTTTTAAGGGACTTTGAAAAAATTTCAACTGGAATTTTAGCCATTTTTTGGCGTGAAATTGTAAACATGTGGACATAGATTTTGAAAATTCTAGAGAGAATTTTAAAAGCTTCAAGAGAATTTCAACAATTTTGAGAGGGATTTGAAAAGTTTCAATGGGAATGGGAAGAATTGGGACAAAAATTGGAAAATTTTTAAGGGACTTCGAAAAAATTTCAACTGGAATTTTAGCATTTTTTTAACGTGAAATTGTAAACATGTGACCATGGATTTTGAAAATTCTAGAGAGAATTTTAAAAGCTTCAACAGAATTTCAACAATTTTGAAAGGGATATGAAAAGTTTCAATGGGAATGGGAAGAATTGGGACAAAAATTGGAAAATTTTTAAGGGACTTTGAAAAAATTTCAACTGGAATTTTAGCCATTTTTTGACGTGAAATTGTAAACATGTGGACATGGATTTTGAAAATTCTAGAGAGAATTTTAAAAGCTTCAACAGAATTTCAACAATTTTGAGAGGGATTTGAAAAGTTTCAATGGGAATGGGAAGAATTGGGACAAAAATTGGAAAATTTTTAAGGGACTTTGAAAAAATTTCAACTGGAATTTTAGCCATTTTTTGACGTGAAATTGTAAACATGTGGACATGGATTTTGAAAATTCTAGAGAGAATTTTAAAAGCTTCAACAGAATTTCAACAATTTTGAGAGGGATTTGAAAAGTTTCAATGGGAATGGGAAGAATTGGGGCAAAAATTGGAGAATTTTTAAGGGACTTTGAAAAAATTTCAACTGGAATTTTAGCCATTTTTTGACGTGAAATTGTAAACATGTGGACATGGATTTTGAAAATTCTAGAGAGAATTTTAAAAGCTTCAACAGAATTTTAGCAATTTTGAGAGGGATTTGAAAAGTTTCAATGGGAATGGGAAGAATTGGGACAAAAATTGGAAAATTTTTAAGGGACTTTGAAAAAATTTCAACTGGAATTTTCCAATTTTTTGACGTGAAATTGTAAACATGTGGACATGGATTTTGAAAATTCTAGAGAGAATTTTAAAAGCTTCAACAGAATTTCAACAATTTGGAGAGGGATTTGAAAAGTTTCAATGGGAATGGGAAGAATTGGGACAAAAATTGGAAAATTTTTAAGGGACTTTGAAAAAATTTCAACTGGAATTTTCCAATTTTTTGACGTGAAATTGTAAACATGTGGACATGGATTTTGAAAATTCTAGAGAGAATTTTAAAAGCTTCAACAGAATTTCAACAATTTTGAGAGGGATTTGAAAAGTTTCAATGGGAATGGGAAGAATTGGGACAAAAATTGGAAAATTTTTAAGGGACTTTGAAAAAATTTCAACTGGAATTTTAGCCATTTTTTGACGTGAAATTGTAAACATGTGGACATGGATTTTGAAAATTCTAGAGAGAATTTTAAAAGCTTCAAGAGAATTTCAACAATTTTGAGAGGGATTTGAAAAGTTTCAATGGGAATGGGAAGAATTGGGGCAAAAATTGGAGAATTTTTAAGGGACTTTGAAAAAATTTCAACTGGAATTTTAGCCATTTTTTTATGTGAAATTGTAAACATGTGGCCATGGATTTTGAAAATTCTAGAGAGAATTTTAAAAGCTTCAACAGAATTTCAACAATTTTGAGAGGGATTTGAAAAGTTTCAATGGGAATGGGAAGAATTGGGACAAAAATTGGAAAATTTTGAAGGGACTTTGAAAAAATTGCAACTGGAATTTTAGCCATTTTTTGACGTGAAATTGTAAACATGTGGACATGGATTTTGAAAATTCTAGGGAGAATTTTAAAAGCTTCAACAGAATTTCAACAATTTTGAGAGGGATTTGAAAAGTTTCAATGGGAATGGGAAGAATTGGGGCAAAAATTGGAAAATTTTGAAGGGACTTTGAAAAAATTTCAACTGGAATTTTAGCCATTTTTTGACGTGAAATTGTAAACATGTGGACATGGATTTTGAAAATTCTAGAGAGAATTTTAAAAGCTTCAACAGAATTTCAACAATTTTGAGAGGGATTTGAAAAGTTTCAATGGGAATGGGAAGAATTGGTACAGAAATTGGAAAATTTTTAAGGGACTTTGAAAAAATTTCAACTGGAATTTTAGCCATTTTTTGACGTGAAATTGTAAACATGTGGCCATGGATTTTGAAAATTCTAGAGAGAATTTTAAAAGCTTCAACAGAATTTCAACAATTTTGAGAGGGATTTGAAAAGTTTCAATGGGAATGGGAAGAATTGGGACAAAAATTGGAAAATTTTTAAGGGACTTTGAAAAAATTTCAACTGGAATTTTAGCCATTTTTTGACGTGAAATTGTAAACATGTGGACATGGATATTGAAAATTCTAGAGAGAATTTTAAAAGCTTCTACAGAATTTTAGCAATTTTGAGAGGGATTTGAAAAGTTTCAATGGGAATGGGAAGAATTGGTACAAAAATTGGAAAATTTTTAAGGGACTTTGAAAAAATTTCAACTGGAATTTTCCAATTTTTTGACGTGAAATTGTAAACATGTGGACATGGATTTTGAAAATTCTAGAGAGAATTTTAAAAGCTTCAACAGAATTTCAACAATTTTGAGAGGGATTTGAAAAGTTTCAATGGGAATGGGAAGAATTGGGACAAAAATTGGAAAATTTTTAAGGGACTTTGAAAAAATTTCAACTGGAATTTTAGCCATTTTTTGACGTGAAATTGTAAACATGTGGACATGGATTTTGAAAATTCTAGAGAGAATTTTAAAAGCTTCAACAGAATTTCAACAATTTTGAGAGGGATTTGAAAAGTTTCAATGGGAATGGGAAGAATTGGTACAGAAATTGGAAAATTTTTAAGGGACTTTGAAAAAATTTCAACTGGAATTTTAGCCATTTTTTGGCGTGAAATTGTAAACATGTGGACATAGATTTTGAAAATTCTAGAGAGAATTTTAAAAGCTTCCACAGAATTTCAACAATTTTGAGAGGGATTTGAAAAGTTTCAATGGGAATGGGAAGAATTGGGACAAAAATTGGAAAATTTTTCAGGGACTTTGAAAAAATTTCAACTGGAATTTTAGCCATTTTTTGACGTGAAATTGTAAACATGTGGACATGGATTTTGAAAATTCTAGAGAGAATTTTAAAAGCTTCAACAGAATTTCAACAATTTTGAAAGGGATATGAAAAGTTTCAATGGGAATGGGAAGAATTGGGACAAAAATTGGAAAATTTTTAAGGGACTTTGAAAAAATTTCAACTGGAATTTTAGCCATTTTTTGACGTGAAATTGTAAACATGTGGACATGGATTTTGAAAATTCTAGAGAGAATTTTAAAAGCTTCAACAGAATTTCAACAATTTTGAGAGGGATTTGAAAAGTTTCAATGGGAATGGGAAGAATTGGGGCAAAAATTGGAGAATTTTTAAGGGACTTTGAAAAAATTTCAACTGGAATTTTAGCCATTTTTTGACGTGAAATTGTAAACATGTGGACATGGATATTGAAAATTCTAGAGAGAATTTTAAAAGCTTCTACAGAATTTTAGCAATTTTGAGAGGGATTTGAAAAGTTTCAATGGGAATGGGAAGAATTGGGACAAAAATTGGAAAATTTTTAAGGGACTTTGAAAAAATTTCAACTGGAATTTTCCAATTTTTTGACGTGAAATTGTAAACATGTGGACATGGATTTTGAAAATTCTAGAGAGAATTTTAAAAGCTTCAACAGAATTTCAACAATTTGGAGAGGGATTTGAAAAGTTTCAATGGGAATGGGAAGAATTGGGACAAAAATTGGAAAATTTTTAAGGGACTTTGAAAAAATTTCAACTGGAATTTTAGCCATTTTTTGACGTGAAATTGTAAACATGTGGACATGGATTTTGAAAATTCTAGAGAGAATTTTAAAAGCTTCAACAGAATTTCAACAATTTTGAGAGGGATTTGAAAAGTTTCAATGGGAATGGGAAGAATTGGTACAGAAATTGGAAAATTTTTAAGGGACTTTGAAAAAATTTCAACTGGAATTTTAGCCATTTTTTGGCGTGAAATTGTAAACATGTGGACATAGATTTTGAAAATTCTAGAGAGAATTTTAAAAGCTTCAACAGAATTTCAACAATTTTGAGAGGGATTTGAAAAGTTTCAATGGGAATGGGAAGAATTGGGACAAAAATTGGAAAATTTTTAAGGGACTTTGAAAAAATTTCAACTGGAATTTTAGCCATTTTTTGACGTGAAATTGTAAACATGTGGACATGGATTTTGAAAATTCTAGAGAGAATTTTAAAAGCTTCAACAGAATTTCAACAATTTTGAAAGGGATATGAAAAGTTTCAATGGGAATGGGAAGAATTGGGACAAAAATTGGAAAATTTTTAAGGGACTTTGAAAAAATTTCAACTGGAATTTTAGCCATTTTTTGACGTGAAATTGTAAACATGTGGACATGGATTTTGAAAATTCTAGAGAGAATTTTAAAAGCTTCAACAGAATTTCAACAATTTTGAGAGGGATTTGAAAAGTTTCAATGGGAATGGGAAGAATTGGGGCAAAAATTGGAGAATTTTTAAGGGACTTTGAAAAAATTTCAACTGGAATTTTAGCCATTTTTTGACGTGAAATTGTAAACATGTGGACATGGATTTTGAAAATTCTAGAGAGAATTTTAAAAGCTTCAACAGAATTTTAGCAATTTTGAGAGGGATTTGAAAAGTTTCAATGGGAATGGGAAGAATTGGTACAAAAATTGGAAAATTTTTAAGGGACTTTGAAAAAATTTCAACTGGAATTTTCCAATTTTTTGACGTGAAATTGTAAACATGTGGACATGGATTTTGAAAATTCTAGAGAGAATTTTAAAAGCTTCAACAGAATTTCAACAATTTGGAGAGGGATTTGAAAAGTTTCAATGGGAATGGGAAGAATTGGGACAAAAATTGGAAAATTTTTAAGGGACTTTGAAAAAATTTCAACTGGAATTTTCCAATTTTTTGACGTGAAATTGTAAACATGTGGACATGGATTTTGAAAATTCTAGAGAGAATTTTAAAAGCTTCAACAGAATTTCAACAATTTGGAGAGGGATTTGAAAAGTTTCAATGGGAATGGGAAGAATTGGGACAAAAATTGGAAAATTTTTAAGGGACTTTGAAAAAATTTCAACTGGAATTTTAGCAATTTTTTGACGTGAAATTGTAAACATGTGGACATGGATTTTGAAAATTCTAGAGAGAATTTTAAAAGCTTCAAGAGAATTTCAACAATTTTGAGAGGGATTTGAAAAGTTTCAATGGGAATGGGAAGAATTGGGACAAAAATTGGAAAATTTTTAAGGGACTTTGAAAAAATTTCAACTGGAATTTTAGCCATTTTTTGACGTGAAATTGTAAACATGTGGCCATGGATTTTGAAAATTCTAGAGAGAATTTTAAAAGCTTCAACAGAATTTCAACAATTTTGAGAGGGATTTGAAAAGTTTCAATGGGAATGGGAAGAATTGGGACAAAAATTGGAAAATTTTTAAGGGACTTTGAAAAAATTTCAACTGGAATTTTAGCCATTTTTTGACGTGAAATTGTAAACATGTGGACATGGATTTTGAAAATTCTAGGGAGAATTTTAAAAGCTTCAAGAGAATTTCAACAATTTTGAGAGGGATTTGAAAAGTTTCAATGGGAATGGGAAGAATTGGGGCAAAAATTGGAAAATTTTTAAGGGACTTTGAAAAAATTTCAACTGGAATTTTAGCCATTTTTTGACGTGAAATTGTAAACATGTGGACATGGATTTTGAAAATTCTAGAGAGAATTTTAAAAGCTTCAACAGAATTTCAACAATTTTGAGAGGGATTTGAAAAGTTTCAATGGGAATGGGAAGAATTGGGACAAAAATTGGAAAATTTTTAAGGGACTTTGAAAAAATTTCAACTGGAATTTTAGCCATTTTTTGACGTGAAATTGTAAACATGTGGACATGGATTTTGAAAATTCTAGAGAGAATTTTAAAAGCTTCAAGAGAATTTCAACAATTTTGAGAGGGATTTGAAAAGTTTCAATGGGAATGGGAAGAATTGGTACAAAAATTGGAAAATTTTTAAGGGACTTTGAAAAAATTTCAACTGGAATTTTCCAATTTTTTGACGTGAAATTGTAAACATGTGGACATGGATTTTGAAAATTCTAGAGAGAATTTTAAAAGCTTCAAGAGAATTTCAACAATTTTGAGAGGGATTTGAAAAGTTTCAATGGGAATGGGAAGAATTGGGACAAAAATTGGAAAATTTTTAAGGGACTTTGAAAAAATTTCAACTGGAATTTTAGCCATTTTTTGACGTGAAATTGTAAACATGTGGACATGGATTTTGAAAATTCTAGAGAGAATTTTAAAAGCTTCAAGAGAATTTCAACAATTTTGAGAGGGATTTGAAAAGTTTCAATGGGAATGGGAAGAATTGGTACAGAAATTGGAAAATTTTTAAGGGACTTTGAAAAAATTTCAACTGGAATTTTAGCCATTTTTTTATGTGAAATTGTAAACATGTGGCCATGGATTTTGAAAATTCTAGAGAGAATTTTAAAAGCTTCAACAGAATTTCAACAATTTTGAGAGGGATTTGAAAAGTTTCAATGGGAATGGGAAGAATTGGGACAAAAATTGGAAAATTTTTAAGGGACTTTGAAAAAATTTCAACTGGAATTTTAGCCATTTTTTGACGTGAAATTGTAAACATGTGGACATGGATTTTGAAAATTCTAGAGAGAATTTTAAAAGCTTCAACAGAATTTCAACAATTTTGAGAGGGATTTGAAAAGTTTCAATGGGAATGGGAAGAATTGGGGCAAAAATTGGAAAATTTTTAAGGGACTTTGAAAAAATTTCAACTGGAATTTTAGCCATTTTTTGACGTGAAATTGTAAACATGTGGACATGGATTTTGAAAATTCTAGAGAGAATTTTAAAAGCTTCAACAGAATTTCAACAATTTTGAGAGGGATTTGAAAAGTTTCAATGGGAATGGGAAGAATTGGGACAAAAATTGGAAAATTTTTAAGGGACTTTGAAAAAATTTCAACTGGAATTTTAGCCATTTTTTGACGTGAAATTGTAAACATGTGGACATGGATTTTGAAAATTCTAGAGAGAATTTTAAAAGCTTCAAGAGAATTTCAACAATTTTGAGAGGGATTTGAAAAGTTTCAATGGGAATGGGAAGAATTGGTACAAAAATTGGAAAATTTTTAAGGGACTTTGAAAAAATTTCAACTGGAATTTTCCAATTTTTTGACGTGAAATTGTAAACATGTGGACATGGATTTTGAAAATTCTAGAGAGAATTTTAAAAGCTTCAACAGAATTTCAACAATTTTGAGAGGGATTTGAAAAGTTTCAATGGGAATGGGAAGAATTGGGACAAAAATTGGAAAATTTTTAAGGGACTTTGAAAAAATTTCAACTGGAATTTTAGCCATTTTTTGACGTGAAATTGTAAACATGTGGACATGGATTTTGAAAATTCTAGAGAGAATTTTAAAAGCTTCAAGAGAATTTCAACAATTTTGAGAGGGATTTGAAAAGTTTCAATGGGAATGGGAAGAATTGGTACAGAAATTGGAAAATTTTTAAGGGACTTTGAAAAAATTTCAACTGGAATTTTAGCCATTTTTTTATGTGAAATTGTAAACATGTGGCCATGGATTTTGAAAATTCTAGAGAGAATTTTAAAAGCTTCAACAGAATTTCAACAATTTTGAGAGGGATTTGAAAAGTTTCAATGGGAATGGGAAGAATTGGGACAAAAATTGGAAAACTTTTAAGGGACTTTGAAAAAATTTCAACTGGAATTTTAGCCATTTTTTGACGTGAAATTGTAAACATGTGGCCATGGATTTTGAAAATTCTAGAGAGAATTTTAAAAGCTTCAACAGAATTTCAACAATTTTGAGAGGGATTTGAAAAGTTTCAATGGGAATGGGAAGAATTGGGACAAAAATTGGAAAATTTTTAAGGGACTTTGAAAAAATTTCAACTGGAATTTTAGCCATTTTTTGACGTGAAATTGTAAACATGTGGACATGGATTTTGAAAATTCTAGAGAGAATTTTAAAAGCTTCAAGAGAATTTCAACAATTTTGAGAGGGATTTGAAAAGTTTCAATGGGAATGGGAAAAATTGGTACAGAAATTGGAAAATTTTTAAGGGACTTTGAAAAAATTTCAACTGGAATTTTAGCCATTTTTTTATGTGAAATTGTAAACATGTGGCCATGGATTTTGAAAATTCTAGAGAGAATTTTAAAAGCTTCAACAGAATTTCAACAATTTTGAGAGGGATTTGAAAAGTTTCAATGGGAATGGGAAGAATTGGGACAAAAATTGGAAAATTTTTAAGGGACTTTGAAAAAATTTCAACTGGAATTTTAGCCATTTTTTGACGTGAAATTGTAAACATGTGGACATGGATTTTGAAAATTCTAGGGAGAATTTTAAAAGCTTCAAGAGAATTTCAACAATTTTGAGAGGGATTTGAAAAGTTTCAATGGGAATGGGAAGAATTGGGACAAAAATTGGAAAATTTTTAAGGGACTTTGAAAAAATTTCAACTGGAATTTTAGCCATTTTTTGACGTGAAATTGTAAACATGTGGACATGGATTTTGAAAATTCTAGAGAGAATTTTAAAAGCTTCAACAGAATTTCAACAATTTTGAGAGGGATTTGAAAAGTTTCAATGGGAATGGGAAGAATTGGGACAAAAATTGGAAAATTTTTAAGGGACTTTGAAAAAATTTCAACTGGAATTTTCCAATTTTTTGACGTGAAATTGTAAACATGTGGACATGGATTTTGAAAATTCTAGAGAGAATTTTAAAAGCTTCAACAGAATTTCAACAATTTTGAGAGGGATTTGAAAAGTTTCAATGGGAATGGGAAGAATTGGGGCAAAAATTGGAAAATTTTTCAGGGACTTTGAAAAAATTTCAACTGGAATTTTAGCCATTTTTTGACGTGAAATTGTAAACATGTGGACATGGATTTTGAAAATTCTAGAGAGAATTTTAAAAGCTTCAACAGAATTTCAACAATTTTGAGAGGGATTTGAAAAGTTTCAATAGGAATGGGAAGAATTGGGACAAAAATTGGAAAACTTTCAGGGACTTTGAAAAAATTTCAACTGGAATTTTAGCCATTTTTTGACGTGAAATTGTAAACATGTGGACATGGATTTTGAAAATTCTAGAGAGAATTTTAAAAGCTTCAACAGAATTTCAACAATTTTGAGAGGGATTTGAAAAGTTTCAATGGGAATGGGAAGAATTGGGACAAAAATTGGAAAATTTTTAAGGGACTTTGAAAAAATTTCAACTGGAATTTTAGCCATTTTTTGACGTGAAATTGTAAACATGTGGACATGGATTTTGAAAATTCTAGGGAGAATTTTAAAAGCTTCAACAGAATTTCAACAATTTTGAGAGGGATTTGAAAAGTTTCAATGGGAAT